>NC_056729.1:728397021-728432021 GCF_019279795.1 Protopterus annectens
TTAAATATGTGAGTCTGCCTGCATCAGAAATGTCATGTTTGTTCTGCTCGAGCTTAGCCGTCACTCTTATTTTCTTTAAGACATCAGACATCATCTGGCAGATACTGCTCTAAAGTAGAATAGGGCAAGCGGTAATCTGATGTGTAATTTTATCAGAAGAACTACTAGCCTAAGTATTTGGTTGAGCATCTATTTTACGTGTTTAAAATTTCAATAGATTAAACAGCATGTTATCAGCAGAAGTAAGGGCTATAATAACTGAAACAGCATTTTATGGGTCACCAGTACGATCTTTGACAGAAGAGAATAACAAATGCCATGTGATACATATTATTGATCCAAAATAGGTTTCACAGCTAACTTCTTCACCGTCTACGTCAATTTCCCTTTTAGTATATAGCGTCTTTGTAAGTTAATGACTGTGACTTCATTTACAGGTTTTAATTACAGGAAATAGTTGGTATCTTTATGTATCACCATATCTCATTGAAATGCATAATCAGATAATTCATTTATAGCATCTCATTTCAAATAGTACCACATTTTTATTATCAATATTGTCAGTAATGTATAATATGTTAAATTCAGGATGGGACATATTAGATTAAGTAGAAATGGTGGGAGCAAAAGAATGAAAGGATGAGATGAAAAGGACGAAGAAAAGAAAACAGAACTTGTTATTTATTCATGCTTGTGATTATAAAGAAACAAAAACACATTATGATGGCAGGGGCTTTGTCACAGATAACTTGAGAATTTCAAAGTTATAAATTAACACATGCAATAAATTTGAAGCACATTCCATAAATGAATTTAAAAAAGATATGAAGGTTAGCATCTGATGTGATGTACATATGGATGTAGTTACTTGTCCCAGAGAGAAAGAGAAATCCTGCTAACCTGCGGAGATTGTATAATATGATAGCCTTTTGTGCTTAATGAAAATTAATATTTGTATTACTGTATAAAACTGACGAAAAAAAGGACATTTTAACATATATACATATAATTTTAAGAATTTTACTTTTTTTTCCTCTTTTCTCTTTTTCTTCCTATGCATGTTTGAGGTGAGAAAGGAGCATTCATGTACTAAATTATTGTAATCTTGGATATTAAGACAATGCCAATACCAATTTTATTGATGCCGTCATATGCAATCATGAAATGCGTATTACTACACCCATTTATAATTCGCTATACTTTCTCTGTCGCTCCCACTTCCTCTCTCTCTCGCATTCCTTTTCTTTGCATTTCATATCAAAGTAGGATATGGCATTTTGATGGTAAATTTAATACTTCAGCTTCATATTCAAGAAGCAAACATCCCCTTTGAATATAACCATTTGTAAAGTGCTACAGCAGCCATTTCAAAAATATTAAACTCAGTAAACAGCAAAACACCACCAATTCACGAACCATAAAAACTTGTAAAAACCAAAAACGTGAACTTGGACCCACGAAAGACTGCTAAGACTGGTATTAAAGTTAAGCGCTTTCTTTCATTTAATATGAACAAACAGACATTCTCAATTACTCATTTAAGTACAAATAAATACATTGCTCATCCAATCACATCCAATGCCTTAAATTAGTAATGGTTTTCCAATAAATGATGACATAAATAAAAAGTCATATCTATAAAGACATTTAAAACAGTATATACATATATATATAAACATATATGTTGTAAATGTACATGTATAGTGATGTTCTTTGACTTGAACATGTCATTTCTCTTCTAATAAAAATTAATGTTAATAATACAATCTGTATTTTAAAAGGCACTTCACATTTAAAGTACAATTCAGCCCAGGAATTTGATCAGCTTTTAAAAATACTTGCAGTTTTAACTCTTTGATCTCAAGAGCATTATTCTGTTTAGTTACATAAGGTGACAAATCAATAAAATCCAAAACAAAAAATACACATTTCTTAAAATTAAAACATTCCATAGCATGTTTGGCTAGAGCATTATTAACATCCTTATTTTAATAGCCAAACGATGTTCATAAATTCTTTTATAAAGTGCTCAAACTGTTTTTCCTACATAAAATTGTGACAAGTGGAACGAGTTGCAAGATAAACTATTCCACAGCTCTTACAATTAAATCTAGCTTTACTAGTCACCACTTTCTGAATGTGAGGAAAAATATATTTTTTGAAGAATCTATGAACCTACATTGTTTGCAGTCATAACAAAGATAGGTGCCCACAGGCCCTCTAACACTTTTGTGTTCGCCAATTTCTAAAAGGGTTTTGACACTAATTACGTTCTTATAAATAAAATTGGGGTGGTCACCTATAACCCTGACTAAATCACTGTTACCTAGGATCACTTTCCAATTATTAGAAATGACTTGTTTGATCCTGTGGGAATCTAAGCTGATAGGAACAGGAAAGGCACAGTCCATCTTTTTATCCTTGTTAACATTAATTTTAGGAGTAAACCCACTGATAAAGAGAGGTGGGAACTTCTCCATTCTGACCAACAGAATTTCTTCCAAGATACACCTTAATCTTTCATATGGGTACCCCCTCTGAACAAACATTAAAATTAATTTATTTGCTTCACATATAAATTTATCATGTTCAGAAATGATCCTGCTGAGACGTATAATTTGCCCTCATAAACATCAGATGTCCACATTCAAAATTAAGAAAGTCAGTGTAAGTTTCCTTTCTATACACCATAATGGCGAATTTCTTTTCTTTGACATCCATAGTGATGTCAAAATCCATGAAGCGCACATCCGTGCCACCTTCACTCACCACAAATTTAAGTCCGAGCATATGTTCATTGATGTCTTCCAAAAATAAATATAATTCCTCAGCAGGGCCATTCCAAATGAACACCAAACCGTCAATAAATCTCCTGTATAGGGAGACATATTTAAACCTTTCTAATTTGGTCAGAAAGGACAACTCCCATCAACTTAATACTAAATTAGCAAAAGCGGGCACTACTTTAGCACCTATAGCTACCCCACAAGTTTGACGGTAAATCTTACTGTCAAACAAAAAAATTATTCCCTAGGACCAAATCTAATAATAGACAGATGGACTGGACCATGACATCACCAAAAGTGGTATGTTCTATCAAAAAACCCTTAACAGCTTCCACTCCCATTTTTTGATCTATAGAAGTATATAAGGAAACAATATCAACTGTTACTAATAATATTTCTGTACCTTTAAATGAATAATTTTTCAATAGATCTAAAAATTGCCAGGAGTCCTTCGAAAAATAGGGAGTCTTGACAACTAAAGGATTTAATAGTCTAAATGATGAGAAATAGTAACAGTTTTACTTTTCTTTGCAGAGACAATTGGCCTAAAGGGTGGATGGGTGGAGTTCTTATGAATTTTTGGAATTCCAAACAACACTCCCAGCATAGGTTCTTCAGTATATACAAGAACTCATAAGTGACCAAACTGATGTAACTTTTATTTAATAATTCCAATAACTGACTATGTTTGAAAGTTTTTTTCGAACCATATCCTTACTAACCAGGTGGTAATTCTTTTTGTCACTTAAAAGCTCCTTAATGCAAGACTGGTAGTCTGTTGCTTTCATAATAACTAATCAATTTCCTTTATCAGCTCTCATAAATCGATACTGTTTACTTTTTCTTAAATTGACTAACCCTTCCATCTCTCTCCTGTCCCAGTAAGTCTTTTTCTTTATATTCCTGCTACAACTATCTGTTGTAAATATTTTACAGTTGTTGCAAACTTCCCTAAGATCTTTCTCACACAGTTCATTAAACACATTTAATGTGGGCATCGATTTTGGATTGATGTTACTAGGTTTCTTACAACCTGCATTGTCTTTTTGTTCCACACTTTCAAATGCTTAAATTAAATCTAATTTCCTGACATATAACTTTAAATCTAGTATAGTGTCAGTTAATGGTGCCTTGACTGGGGGAACAAATGAAAAACCTTTTTCTAACACTATTTGTTGAACATCATTAAGCACAAAAATCACTCAAATTGTAAATTTTACATAAGGGAATTACCTCTTCCGGTATTTCCCTTTCTTTTTGTTCCCCATATTCCTCTTCCCTTTCACCTTTCCTCCATTGTTGCTCATCTCTGGTGACTTCAAGGAAAAAGGATTGTTGGGGCCCTGGGCTTTATTTGTTTTGGTGCCAGTACCTTCTCCTGCATCACTCACAGTGCTAGTATTGATAACTTCTTCAATATTTTGATTATTACCATTCCCATCATTGTTGCTAATAACTGCTTTTTGTTCTTTGTTTATGTCAGATACACCCATCTTAGTGTTCAATAAAAAAGCTGTGTTATTGGCATAAGCCAAAGAATCACTGGCTAATTTATTTTGTTTTCTACTGGTTAAACTAGCCATATGTCTCTGTAATTTAGGTTCACTACCATCATACAGAGCTTTATACAAACAAAAGTTAGCATAACTGACAATACAATCATTTACATCTCTAATTTCTGATTTTAACAGTTCATTTTGACTGAAATTATGTTTAACAAGCAGTTTTAATACTTCTGTTCCTGCATTGTTGTATAAACTTACTAGTTCAGCAAATATAGAGTTGTTGTTGCCTTTCGGCTTTTCCTGGTTAGGGGTTGCCACAGCGGAACTCCGGTCCGCTAATGATTGGCAGTGGATTTTTATGAACGCTGAGGTGCCAGCTCGACGTCCAACCTTCAACTAAGGCATGGCCATTTACGCATGTCTTTTGAACGCCCAGTCAACCGCGGGGAGGACATGCAGACTCCACACAGAAGGCCGCACTCCAGCTGAAAATCGAACGGGAGAACCTCTTGCTGTGAGGCAACAACGCTACCGCTGCATCACCGCGGAAGTACAGTAAATATAGAGTCTGTCTGTTTGCTTAATGCTGTTTGGGAACCAATAACAACTGCGACCAAACGACACTTGCTTCCGCTCTATACATGTTTGCAAATAAAAGTTATCAAATTCTAGTGACCGTAATTTCAATAACTTTTTTCTAAATGAAAAATGTTTAACTTACAATTAGATACCCTTCCATTTGTTTTATTAGTGTCCATAAGTGTTAAATTATTGTTATTAATGTTTCCAAAACAAGCAAACGGATTCACTAGGTTTCCGTTCAAGAAGTTACATCAGTTTGGTCACTTATGAGTTCCTATATATTGAAGAACCTATGCTAGAAGTGTTGTTTGGAATTCCAAAAATTCATAAGAACTCCACCCATCCACCCTTTAGGTCTATTGTCTCTGCAAAGAAAAGTAAAACTGTTACTATTTCTCATTATTTAGACTATTTATTAAATTCTTTAGTTGTCAAGACTCTCTAATTTTTGAAGGACTCCTGGCAATTTTTAGATCTATTGAAAAATTATTCATTTAAAGGTACAGAAACATTATTAGCAACAGTTGATGTTGTTTCCTTATATACTTCTATAGATCAAAAAATGGGAGTGGAAGCTGTTAAGAGTTTTTTGATAGAACATACCATTTTTGGTAATGTCATGGTCCAATCCAACTGTCTATTATTGGATTTGGTTCTAGGGAATAATTTCTTTTTGTTTGATAGTAAGATTTACCGTCAAACTTGTGGGGTAGCCATGGGTGCTAAAGTAGTGCCCGCTTTTGCTAATTTAGTATTAAGTTGGTGGGAGTTGCCCTTTCTGACCAAATTAGAAAGGTTTAAATATGTCTCTCAATAGAGGAGATTTATTGATGATTTGGTGTTCATTTGGAATGGCCCTGTTGAGGAATTATATTTATTTTTGAAAGACATCAATGAACATATGCTCGGACTTAAATTTGTGGTGAGTGAAGTTGGCATGAATGTGCACTTCCTGGATTTAGACATTACTATGGATGTCAGAGAAAATAAATTCACCAGTATGGTGTATAGGAAGGAAACTCACACCAACTTTCTTCATTTTGAAAGTGGACATCCGATGTTTATGAAGTTGAATTTAGTCCGAGGGCAAATTATACATCTCAGCAGGATCATTTCTGAACATGATAAATTTATATGTGAAGCAAACACATTAATTTTAATGTTTTTCAGAGGGGGTACCCATATGAAAGGTTAAAGAGTATCTTGGAAGAAATTCTGTTGGTTAGAATGGAGAAGTTCCCACATATCTTAATTTTTAGGTTTACTCCTAAAAATAATGTTAACAAGGATAAAAAGATGGACTGTGCCTTCCCTGTTCCTATCAGCTTAGATTCCCATAGGGTCAAATAAGTCTTTTCTAATAATTGGAAAGTGATTCTAGGTAACAGTGATTTAGTCCGGGTTATAGGTGACCACCCCAATTTTATTTATAAGAAAGTAGTGTCAAATCCATTTTAGATATTGGTGAACACAAAAGTGTTAGAGGGCCTGTGGGCACCTATCCTTGCTGTGACTGCAAACAATGTAGGTTCATAGATTCTTAAAAAATATATTTTTTCCTCACATTCAAAACATTGGGACTAGTAAAGCTAGATTTAATTAAATGAGCTGTGGAATAGTTTATCTTGCAACTCTTTCTACTTGTCACAATTTTTATGTAGGAAAAACAGAGTACTTTGTAAAAGAATTTATGAACATCATTTGGCTATTAGAAATATGGATGTTAAAAATGCTCTAACCAAACATGCTATGGAATGTTTTCATTTTAAGAAATGTGTATTTGTTGTTTTGGATTTTATTGATTTGTCACCTTATGTAACTAAATAGAATAATGCTCTTGAGATCAAAGAGTTAAAATGGCAAATATTTTTAAAAGCTGATCAAATTCCTGGGCTGAATGGCACTTTAAATGTGAAGTGCATTTTAAGTGATAGATTGTATTATTAACATTAATTTTTATTAGAAGAGAAATGACATATTCAAGTCAAAGAACATCACTATACATGTACATTTACAACATATATGTTTATATATATGTATATACTGTTTTAAATGTGCGTATAGATATGACTTTTTATTTATGTCAATATTTATTGGAAAACCATTACTAATTTAAGGCATTGGATGTGATTGGATGAGCAATTTATTTATTTGTATTTAAATGAGTAATTGAAAATGTCTGTTTGTTCTGAAGAAGTTAGTTCATATTAAACGAAAGAAAGAGCTTAACTTTAATACCAGTATTAGCAGTCTTTTGTGGATCCAAGTTCATGTTTTTGGTTATTTCAAAAATATTGTTTTATGAGTTTCTTGTATTGCACACAGAACAAAACTGACAGAATTTATATTCCTAATGGATGAGTAAATAACACAAATATCTTCAAAACTATACTAAATATAATATAATGCCATCATTCCTTACAATTTAAGATTGCAGACTTAGTGTCACACCTCCTAGAATATGGAGTGCTTCACCTACTTTTATGCAAATAAAACTCTGAAAGAGTTTCATCAACTCGGCACAATATGTTATGATATAAGATTAATTTTGGTACCCGTGGAAGTGATATGGAATATTTAATAAGTTTGTGAGGGGTTATCTATGGCCCTGGAGTTCACCTCATCTAAGAAAGCCAGAATGAATAATTAACTCATCTTCATAACTATTTACAGCATGTTATAGTTCTGCAATGACTATGTTCAATGTATTAAAGGGAAGCTCAACCCAGAATCTCAAAAAACATGTTTTTCATCATATCTTGATATTCCCTGGAGTACTAATATATCATCATCACTGCATGTCCTCCCTGTGGTTGAGTGACATTTAAAGACATGCAGGTAGGTGCGTGTGTGAATGGGTGTGCCTTCTTTGAAGGTTGGGTGTCGGGCTGGCACCTTGTCACAGTAAAAATTCACTGCCAATCATTAGCAGACCGGAGTTCTGCTTTGGTGACCCCTAACTGGAAAAAGCCAAAAGATATTACTTTACTCTAAGTATTACATTGTTTTAATTTGCTATGCTACAAAGTAGCTCTAATATGGATACTGTTACTGATGTGATTTTGTTTCTCAGTCTGTCTTGCTCCTGCATTATAATTTCTGTCTATAATATGAAAAGATTTACGTACAATAAGGAGGAGATGTGTTTCTGTATGTTATCAGGATGGCAGTAGTGTGATGTCTGTGGATTATCTTTAGAAACCATTCCAGAGTATCTTTTCAAAAAAATGACTCTGAGCTGTGCTTTGTGTTTCTAAAATTGTTTGAGTGCACATTTAAATTGTATAACTTGCTTTCTTCTTTTCCTTATTCAGAACTGTAGTACAAGCAAGTGTATACTGCCCCCATCCCCCCATGGTATTATAACTCACACAAATAGCACTTCGACTTAGTTATCTGCGATGAGCACTTGATACTTCATAGATATCAGAAAGCAGATTCAAGGATCTTCCAAATTAGTATTATACTTTATTGTGTGGAATGGCAAGGCAACATTTTAATGTCCAAAAATCAGAATATGTACTGGTCTTGTTTATATACTGTTGAAAAGCATCTAATTCATGTTCTTCCTATAATGATTTCTCCAGTGAGTAACTTTTTGTAAAAAGGTTTCATTTTAGCTGTTATATACATTACAGAATCATACAGACTTCAGTTTCAGAATGTACAATTGTAGACATTAATACTGAAAATTACTGTGTTTGCATTCTCCCCATATAAATATCCTCCCACTTGACAATGATGTTGAACACTTCAATTCCATCTTCCTAGATACTCTCAACTCCCTAGCCCCTCTAAGAAATAAGCGAATCAAAACTAACTCTGCACCATGGTTGACCAAAGAAACTAAACAAATCATGCGTCACAGAGACAAGTCCTGGAAGCTCTACCAGAAAAATAAACTATCCTCTACCTTACTTCTATACACCCAATTCCGCAACCAAGTAAAGAAACTCATTACCAAAGAAAAAAAAAATACTATATTAAACTTCAGTCCAATAACAATAAAAACCCTAAACAATTTTGGAAATCAGTCAATTCCCTTCTTCATCCCAGATCCCAATGCAACCCCTTCCCCAACCCTAATCTATCCGACAATGAACTTAGCTCCCACTTCAATACCTTCTTCAATGAATCCATAGCTAAACTAACCATAACGTTTCCTAATAACAACCCACCCAACTTCCTTTCCTCTCCACCCAGTAACCCAAACAATAATCCCCTCAATTTCCATCTCAAACCTGTATCCACATCTTTTATAAAAAAGCTTCTCTCCAAGCTAAAGTCAGGTTCTAATGCCCCTGACAACATTCCCCCTTCCTTCCTCAAACATGCAGCTGAAGGTATCACCCTTCCAATTAGTATTCTGATTAATAGATCCTTAACTGAGTCATATGTACCCAAACTTTGACATTCAGCCTACATCCTACCACTTCACAAAGGAGGCAAAAACACCTCTATTTCTAACTTCCACCCTATCGCCCTACTCTCTCCAATATCTAAAATTCTAGAAAAATGCATCCACCACCAATTCTTACCCTATCTTATCCAAAATCACCTCCTTACACCCACACAGCATGGCTTCCGTCCCGGCCACGGTACCATAACTGCACTACTATCCTTCTTAGAAACTATCAATCAAGCTTGAGACTCTGGACTCATTGTATCCACAGTACTGCTAGACCTTTCAAAAGCTTTTGACACCATCTCCCACACACACCTTCTTCATCATCTGGCTAATCTCAAACTCTCCCCCAACACTCTTTCCTGGTTCTCCAGTTACCTATCTGATAGATCTCAAACAGTCAAATGGAAGAACTCATTCTCTTCCTTTTTGCCAACATCTACTGGCATTCCTCAGGGATCCATCCTTGGACCCATACTTTTCAACATCTTCATAAACAACCTTCACACCTTTATTCCTGACACCACAGTCATCCAATACGCAGATGACTCTACCTTGGTCTGCTCTGCCCCAAACCTTCCTGAACTCCAGACCAAAACCCAATTAGCCTTTACCACCACAGAGAACTGGATGCACCAAAACCACCTTTCTCTCAACTCCAATAAATCCAAAATACTAATTTTTCTCCCTTCCAAAGTTTCCTCTGTGGACAAAAACACTTTCAATGTTCTCAGCCAAACTAACACTGCCATTGAAGTGTTCCCCTCTGCAAAACTCCTTGGCATCACCATAGACGAACACCTCAAATTTGATCTTCACATACAACATAACATAAAGAAAACCCACCAAAAGCTAGGTATGCTATATAGGAACAATCACTTCCTTTCAAACTCCACTAGGCATACCCTGGCAACATCCTTCCTCCTACCTTCCCTTCTATACGGAGCCCCTCTCCTAACCAACGTGTCTGCTACCAACACCTCTAAACTCGAAGCTTGCTATAATAAGATCTCTAAATTTGCCACTAAATCCAAAACATCAAGTCACCACTGCCACAGTCTTTGTTCTCTGAACTGGCTAGAACTCCCTAATCACCTAGACTATCTACAACTAACCACCGCTCACAAACTAATATTCTCCCCTAATAAATGCCCAGCCTTAAAGGACATCCTTCCTCCATACATCCCTAACAGATCACTGAGATCCGAAAACCAAAACCTAATCTCCATTAGTAAACCGAAATGACCAGCTGGCCAGCTTTTACTCTCCTTCTCACTAGGTAAAAAATGGAACTCTCTGCCTACTTCACTTAGGACTATACCCAACACTGAATCCTTCAAAACTCAACTTTTTCTTCACCTATCTTCCAAATGGAAATGCTCCTGCTTTCACCCCACTTAAATTCCATAGGGACCCCTAACTAAGCACTCCTACTCCTACTCCACTATACTCTCATACTTATTCTAATTTCTCAAAATAACTACAACTAACAGACTTTAAGTGACTGTAATATTGATTCAAAAAAAAAAAAAAAAATCTGCCATCAAGTTCTCTGCAGCTCTCAAATGTATTAACCCTATTTGTTTTTACAAACTATATTGTATGTATTTTTACTTTGTAATCTTTATTTGCATTCTGTAACCTATATTGTATTATACTGTTCTTGGAGCTTTTATTCTGTAATCTGTATTGAATTATACTGTTCTTGGAGCTTTTCTCCCCAGGCCTCCACTGAAAATGGGCACTTCTTGGCCCAGTGGACTTCCCCGGTAATCAAACTGAAATAAAATAAATAAATAAATATATGTTCCAAACTTGGAGAAATTCCTTTCTGAAACAATGTAAAGATTGAATAGTGAAAAAAAGCCAAATGTGATGGAATCTTTATGATTCATGGCAATGACGAAATTAAAAATAAAGCAACTGAAAGGTACAGAAGCATTGGGTTGAACTAAGCTACAATAAGGTGATATTAGAAATAGGTAGTATACCTCTGGTAGGAGGGTATTTATACTGGAGATCTGAGTTGAGTTTTAAGAAATGCATATAAGCCCTAAGGCATCAAAACAGCACTGGTGATAAATAAATCATGTATATATAATTGACCCAGAAAAAAACATATCAAGTGTGGTGCACATTTTTTTAAAGTAGATCAAATGAAATATTAATGACATATTGAATGTTAAAAATAATAGAAAAGACACATCTATAAATAGTATAGCTGCATGCTTTAGTGAGAAGCAAAGCATTTCCTGTGAATTCATCCAAGAGTGGTAATGAATGCAGTAAAATATTCTAACAGAAATAAGCATGTGTTGCTTAATACTCAGCAAAAGAATCTAATTAAAGCAGTAATCATCACCAAAATTAGATATGGCTTGAAGTTATCAATGGGTAAAAGACACAGATGGCCTATCAAGTCTTCAACAAAACTATATAATTACTACAGAGAATTTGGCTAATGACCAGAGTAGCCCAGTGTAGAATAAAATTCAGTAAAGAAAGGCATTCAAAATAGTCCTACTTCTTGAGAAGTAAACTGTCAATGGATACCAAAGCCATCCCCTCCTGCAAATTTCCTGTCATTGGAAACCTATCCTGTAGTACCAATTACCAGAACAGTAATTGCATCATGACATTTGTGCTGCTAACTAGGTGGATATATGAGCCACAAGGTTTTGGGATACGAAACCGGAAATGTTGAGCCTGCAGGTACATTAGGAATGAATTACATGTACTGATCATAGTTTTGATGACCAAAGAGACAACTCCCAAAATCACAAAAATGTGTTCTTTGAATCACCTCTTCCTCCAGGGTGCAGTGACTTCCAAGGTAGTATATCCATAATTAGATTAAAGTCCTCACAGCATCATGCAAACAAAAAGTTTTAACTTCTCACTTTTTCCAGTTAATGGGTATTGATTTTTTTTTCCTAAATATTTCAGTATGAATCATGAATTTCACACAAATAGATTGCATATTTCATTCAAAAGAAAATTAAGAATGAAAGAAAAAAGATGAAGGCAATGTAAAGACACCAGTAAACGATACTGCAATAAATATTCTGAGTTTCCAGCCGAGTTGCGGGCTTCCCTTGTGGTGTTTGGAAAATTAAGAATGGTCAAAGAGTTTTCTATATGTTGATGATATAATTATCATGTACATTTATATCTCAGCTATTGTATGTTGAGAGAAGATCACATTTTACTCAGTAGAATTTCCTTTTAAAGATAAGTATTGATGATGTTTTAAATTATCAAATGAAAACTTTTGTAAGCTGAGAAAAAATATCTGTAGATTTGTTAATGAAATTACAGTTCTCATATTTAGTAAGAAATGTGAAGTGTAACACCAAAATAAATTTCTCCAGAATTATGAAATTGATAATGCGTTACTATGACTTAAAGACTGCAGAGTTTTCTAGGGAAAGGTGTATATTGATTTTAATCAAATAATATAAATGGATTGATCTTCCTTTAGAACATGTCAGACACTCATAGAAAGTAAAGTACCATTACAGAATCATTATGAATCTAGTACGTAACTCTACTTCAGTTATAAATAGCCTTTCCAACACTGTTTTCTGAATGTTTTAAAGTTGTCATACCTTGGCTTTCTGATACAGAGTACCTGAATGAATAATGAATTTTTATGCCAAGGCTGACAAACTATAGCAGCTGTTATGTTCTGTCATTTTCGGCATGCATAAGATGTGCGTGGCTATTTGTAAAATAATAATTTCTGTTAAAGGTTCAAGGCAGCTTTAATATTTCATGGTATTACGCAGTTGGGTGTTTTTTCCTTTAAAGAGTAAGGATTCCATACTTGAGCAACATATCATTATGAAATATTACTTAAAATAGCCATGTGTAGATTGGAATAATATATACACAAATCATAAAGTGATGTGATAAATGCTAGTCATGCAGAAAAAAAGTAGCAGGAGAATAGAATGGAACAATTATCAAGCCACAGATAAAATGTGCCAGCTTAAAGACTGAGAAAAAGAACAGCTGAAGTGTGAAGCAGTAGATATTACAAAAGCTAAATCAAGATGTGTGACAAATTACAGAGGCAAACTGAGCCACATAAAAAGATAAGCAATATACTGCATACAGAATACACGATGGCCCACACCAGTAAATGCTATCTGTCTTCATTAGTGAGGAGACAGCACAATAATTCAGCAACAGGAGACTCTCCAAGGGAATCTCCCCCAGAAAATGTAATAAATGATGTGCTTCAGATTAGCCATTCTAGACATATATTTAATCCATCTTAAATTGTAAAATTTATGTGAGTTTATTATATGATATATTTTAAGTACAGTTAATTGATGTTTAATATGGTGACAAACTGCATAGAACAACAGAAAGCATTAAAAAACAATGCTTTCACTGATGGTGCTATTGTTTGAAGTAATTTGAAATAATGCTGAGCATTGTCCATTTGTGAGACTGCAGCAGCTCCATGTTGTACAATAATGAAACCCTGACTATGATCTACCTATTCTGGGTTTGGTGATACAAGAAATAATAGGAGGGAGGTGAGAAATGAGTATGTGCTCTCATTGTACTACTATAGCCCTCACCTGTAAAAGCAGGCTGTAAAATGAAATGATGGCACTGCTGTTTTCCCTCTCACTATAATACATTTTATGGCAAAATCTGTCACTGATGGCAGTTCAAAGCACAATATGCACCTAGTAGAATGTGCTGGCAGTCAGTCAGTGGCCAACTTATACAGTATCATTAATCTGTATAGAGACCATCCAATATGAATTTGAATGAGAAGAGTTGTACTGACGGGTGTAAGATATTTGCAATATTTATAGTGCATACAAACGGAGAAATTAAGAAGAAGTAGATCAGATTTAAAACAGCCATTGCATGCTGTAAATTAGTCCACTGTAGCTGGCTTACTGATGCAGAAGGATTAAACACTGACATCAGCTCAGGAGATCATGGGTTCAGTTAATGCATCATTCCCTTAAGAGTTAGTTAGGAAGGGTGAAAATGAGTTGCAGTTTTGATGACCTGCCTACCCTGAGGGAAGGAAAGGACTTCTGGGTAAGACTACAGAGTCTAAGTACTAAGGGTTCTAGTCCTCCCGTAGTTCACTGGGAACTGGTAAATCACTGCTGTATAGTCCTCAAGGTGTGTATGCATGTGTGTGTGTGTGTGTGTGTGTGTGTGTGTGTGTGTGTGTGTGTGTGTGTGTGTGTGTGTGTCTGTTTGTTGGTGGCTGTGTATGTACGATAGTACATACACATATTCTCTAGTGATGTCATTACACACTGTATATGGGACAGGACTGCATAGAGTGCAAAATGCTAAAAATATAAAACTGACAAGTGGTGATGGCTTGCTGCAACTCATCTTTCGTCTCTAATAGGTGATGTAGTTGTAGCTAGCTGGAAAACACAGTGAGTAATTCAGAAAGGTGAGGAAGGATTCTGTTGATCAGGGTGGGGATGTGAAGAAATAGTTAAAATGAGATTAAGCCATAATATTAAATGATGGTTGCAGGAAAAGGTTTGAATAAATAGCCTAGACATAGGTTGTATGTGTGTCTGAATCCCAAACTGCTTTCATGATTGAGAAATGCTATTTTGTTAGTCTGCCAGGGAGCCTTTAAGAAATCTGTAAGCAAAATATGTATCGACTAAAATAAGATATTCTTTGTAGTTGCTTTCTTAATTATAGATTAATGCATTATTTTATATAAATTAAAATGAGATGTTGAATAAAAATGAAGAATCCAAAATACTAGTTCTGTAAAATCCACAGGCATAAATAATAATTATTTAGTATTTCTGAAGGATATAAACAGCAGCTGGTAGCACAGCTGGAATGCTGTTACAGATGGCTGGAGAATGAGTTTCAGCTGATATACTTACCCTGTCTCCCATGTGCAATTTTCATAACAAAGCACATTACACTCTGCTTTGATAATATTATACAGGGATTTTGGTTAGTGGAAATATAGGTCCCAGCTCTATGGAGAAGCTGGTAACACTTGTAGTACATTTGTAATAGGCAGGTTTGTGTTAACAGACCATCTGAGGTAATTAGCTTGTTCACGCATGAACAGAAGTATGTGTTTCATGAATTTCCTTCAGAATATTTAATAAGACATATGTAGGATTATTCAGTACCTTTATTCCATGTATGAAAACTTTTGTAGGAAATAATGAATGTAAACTTGGAGGCACAGTATTGATCTGTTAAATGCACTAACACTGTTTTGCAAAGAAAAACTTAAATTAAAAAACACTAATTCTGAAACTATGCATTTTATGCTTTGAAAAATACCACACATGGTATACAAAACTATAATAACATCGGAATTTATTATTTTTGTCAGCATGTAAATCATATATTTCTTTCAGCTAACTAAAAAGCAGAGGACATGGCATGTTTCTTTGATTTACTTATATTACTTTTGGTAGTCGGATAACTATAGACTTGGCATAGGAATATAAGTATCGTAATAGTGTGCAGATCTATATATGTATGTATGTATGTATGTACGTATGTATTTATTTATTTATAAAAGCTGTTTTAGCTATGAACTATGTCTTGGATTTAGTCTGCAATGAAAATTTTTCTGTACTGTAAAGAGACAGAGAAAAGACCAACAGACTTCTTTCACAGAATTATTCACTAGTGTTTCAAAAACAATAAATTTCTGTGCATTGAGGTGACATCTGGACCATAAGGCATATTAAAAGGAGCAATATAAATAAAATTTCTACCACAGTGGTCAGAGATAGCAACCCATGGTACCAAGGTTTATACTGAAATTCCAGTAGAACACAAATCTAAGCACAGCCAGTAATCTTGTCTTCCTGTCAATTATATAGCATTAGCATTGTATTCAGGAATTCTCCAATACAGCATAAATAAACTCACACACACACACACACACACACACACACACACACACACACACACACACACACACACACACACACACTCTCTCTCTCCATACATTGCAGCTAGCTACATAGCACTGACATTGCTGTATCACTACAGTTACATAAATGGTATGCATTGACATCTTCTCATATACATGGCCTTAATGTGTCAGCATTCCTTATTTCATGCCAGCAGGCAGGGAGCACAAATCCTATATGAAAATCAGATGAATGAAGATGTACATGGCATGGAGAAAAAGGTAGCGATCACAATACAACATAATGCCATGCTACCATCTGCTACACTTTCTTGCATACTGACCTAACATCAGCTGTCCACACTATTTATATATATTCTTTTCATTTACTGGGTTATTCTTGACATTTCTTTTTATACTCTATTGTGCCATTATTATACCTGCATGTCAGTCTGTTTTGGCAAACATAATTATGTCTGCATGTAAGACAGATGTTATTGCTGTGCTCTGATCCTAACAGTTATGTAGTGCATGGAGCATGGTGATTATGTTCTGATATTCAGAAAAACACAATCCATTTAAGAACCAGAGTGGCACGTGACCTGACCTTAACAATTGCTAAGCACACCCTGTTTAAGTCATTAAGGCTGGGTCAGTTAAGCACTTAAATCTGCCAGTACTGACCAGTGAATGACAGTGACAGAACAAAAGATTTGATTATGCCTGCTGTCTGTACTGGTAATATGTCCCCCAACTTCCTCAAACTTAGTTGCTAGAATAACAGGATGTGTTAGCATCCATTTCCTGAAGGATACGAACATGAAACTCAAATGTTTGCCATTATTTAGTGACTGTAGTCATCAGTGGTTTGTCCAAAAACCACATACTTTATGAGGAACAGACCAAAAATATGAAGCAATAATTTGGATGTCCTGCGAAAATCTAGACAGTTGAAAGGTATGTAAGGTAAGTGTAAATGTATCAGAATGCATTACACTACCTCTCCGACAGTGCTCACTGTGCTAACAAAGTGTTTTACGGCTGTGAAAGTCAGGAAAACACTTAGCATTTTTTCCCTGCATCTAGTAGCACATGAAACAGCTAAAGCTCCATGCCACTGGTCATAACCTTAAATTGTGTTCTCAACATGGATTCCAAGATTCACCTTTCGAGCTTCTCTCTCTTGGTGAATTTCTTGGTATCCATGTCTTGAACACATAATAAACAGGTTTGAGTGGTGACCTGATCATAATCCTCTGTTATAAACTGTCCCTTCACTCTTTATCTCCTGCAAAATTGTCTGTACACAGTGCTGCTTTTGTGTGCACATTTTATGTGTATTATTGGAATGTAACCTACACAGATGCAGGGAGGATATGCAGACTTCATACAGAAAGCCAAAAATGAAACTAAAAAGTGTTTTATCAATCTCCTTAATCCCAGAAATGTTTCATAGATGATCCTGTGAATTGGCCATATGTGTGCATGCTGATTGAGAGAGAAAGTAAGTGTGTGTGTGTGTGTGTCTGTGTGTGTGCATACACGAGCGTGTGTGTGTGTGTGTGTGTGTGTGTGTGTGTGTGTGTGTGTGTGTGTGTGTGTGTGTGTGTGTGTATGCTTCTGTGTTTCTCTGCTTGTGTCTGTGTGTGTGCATGCATGAAACATTTTTGCTGTAGGTGTGTACTAGAAAAAATGGCTAATCAGAGAATGAATGAATCAATGTTTGAATGTTGGGTTCATAATGCTGTACTGCTGAGAGCCGTAAGTGCCTTCCCCTGCAATCTCTCCCTCAACCTTTGGAGTGTTATCCTAATGTACATCTCTCACATGGTTCAACAGAGCACAGTGTTGCTTTAATGGCTGAGGCAACCCTTCAGTTAAACAGAAAGATTATCCAATCAATATACCAAGCATAATGACCTGTACTGCAGGACATTAAGAGATTCAATGTTAAGAGTTTCTATAGATATGTTATAACTATCATCATCAGCCCATACTGTATTAATAGCATCTGAACAGCATTTGTTCTTTTTTGTACAAAGGTATTAAACTGCAACTCTTCATGGTATATGGATGGAGAAAAAATATTTGTGACAATACTAGCTGTGTGCTGTACTTCATAATCCTGAAAATCAGTACAACAGACTGCTGCTATAAGCCTTACTATTCTCTCTGCATCCTTATATCCTCAATCACTTGCAGGTCATCAGACACAAAAATTAAGGATATTTAAATGACAGTACCACCACCATTCTCTAAGTTTTGCATATTGTTAATAGCTATAATTAGCTGCAGAATAAACCCTGAAATTTATTTAAAGCTTAAAACAATTGCAAACAGTCTTCCACATCATAAACAGCTTGAGTATTTATATTGCCTGCTACATGCCTGGTTGCAGCATTGTGGAGAAGTAAAATGCCAAATACACAGAGGAACATAAGTTCACATCAACTGTCATTTGCACTGCTTTCTCCAACTGTCATCATTACTGTTGAGGGCCTGATAAAACTTTTTTCTATCCTTTTTGACTACTCACTTCCAATCTAATGTTTCTCACCATCCTCTTATTATTTTGTTTCTCCATAAAGTGAGTTAAAATCATGGACTAGAGCCATGTGATTCTTGTGCCCACATTTGGCTGTGAAGATTGTTGTGGGCGCAAGAATCACATGCTTCTAGTCCATGATTTTAACTCACATTTTTAATTCAATATCTTGTTAACTAGATAATTGAAGAGCGAGAGAGAGAGAGAGAGAAACAAAAACGTTTTCCAAATACTATTATTGGCAAGATAAGCATGAATGCAAGTTCTTATCCAAAATTGAACATAAACATTTTTACTTAAAATAAAACAAAATTTGATATCTATAGCAAGCTCTTTTGACAAACATTCATTGATTTCATCAGACGATAGTTTGAACATTTCCACATTAAGGGGGTTTTGCTTTAACTTATCCTTAGAATTTATAAAATCATGCAGTCGGGGGGTGGGGGTGGTCACAGTCATTAAATAAAATGTACCATTTAAGATTTGTGATATTTAAGTTATTTTAAAAACAGTCTCCACCACTCATGTCTAAAGGCTGATGATCACAAACATAAAACAAAGCCTTTGTGAGAGATACTTTTTAAAGAATGTCTATATAAAGCATTATTAACATTTTTTCGTTTTAATGGAATATTGAGACTAATAAATATTCTTGCAGAGCTTCTATCACACAATTTGTAGCTAAGGTAAATTCTCTCTTTTTATTCAAATGTATATAATTAGATTTTCCCTTGTTAAATCTAAGGCAGGAAATATGATAAAACCTTTCCACTATTTCATCTAGTTTTTGTACTGATTTCTCCGAGACAGCAAATAACATAATTTTTTAATTGAGTTGACCATATACATCTATGCTTGATATATTAGAGTTGTGACATACTAATGAGGCAAATAATTCAATTCCTAAGGCAAACAGGATGGGAGACATTGGACATCCCTGCTTTGTACCTTTGGTTATTTCAATAGCCTTCAAGGTAAATGGCCCAAGTTTTATATAAGCCAAATTGTTTTTATAAATATTCTTTATTAGCATAATAAAATTAGGAAATTCAAACAATTCTTGCAGAGCTTCAGAGCTATTTTCCCCACATAGAATGATTCGCATCTGTAACCTTCCTCCACATAAACCACAAAACCTGATGCACATATAAAAAAGCCAGTGGGTTCAAAAACTCTACCTGTAACAGCACTATAATAAGATGGAGAGTTTGAAATGTTTCTTCAACAGCTGTAACTTTTACTTTGAAAGTGACCTTCTTTCAGCTCATCACCCCTTCAAATGTACCTTTCAAATTAACAGCCTTTTTATTAATGAATGCAGGTTTTTTACTTTATTCAAACTATAGTTGTCAAGAGAAAAAGCTATCCAGTTGTTCATTCGTGCCTTTTAATGCAGGTGTACCAACTTTAAAAGTTAAAGCCATTGCCATCTGCCACTTGTAATTCTTTTAATTCTTTCTCTTTCTCTTCCACATCTTGATGTATAAATCTGTCACTTGTTATAATCAATTAAAAGGATAACCTCCAACAACAGCAATAAAAAAGATCAATTTCAGTAATTTTATCCTTTGCTAGCTTTGTTGAATGTCAATTGATTAGTGCTGACACACTGCCCTTTAACAATATTATTTTTAAATAATAAGTGTACAGGCTTTTATAGTGCATAACAGAATTACCGGCAACATTCTTATAGTTATTATGGCTCCATGTTATAGAAACTGTATTAACCTTTACATTTAAACTACATAATCTCATTTAAGCTAAAATTAGTCTTAAATATTAACAAAGTAGTGGATTAATTTAAATCCTGTAAAATTTTTGCAATTCACACAAGGGTTTTATCCACAGAATAAAAATGTCATCACTGAAGCAAAAATAATAGCTTTTCTTCATAAATCCCTATGTCTTATGCATGATCTTGTCCTACCAAAATTTAGTGACTATATTGAAGCAGCTGCTTCCCACATATCAATGCCCCACATATCAATGTCTGTCACCTGCTAAAAATTTTGTCTTGAGAAACAAAATAGTTATAATTTAAAATTTCTTTTAAAAGTTCTCCCTAAAACCTAACTTTATCACAAGTTAGACTGAAAAAAGTCAAAACCATATTAGTGTATCATTCAGTATTCACTTGACTGAAAATGACACAATGTCAGTACTAACTAGGTAATTACTCACAGTCACTCTGCTACCATTGAGATTAGAACAAAGTCAAATGAATCATATATATGATTTAGCCCTTGTGTCTACTCCTTTATCTTACTTTCAATAAATATTGCAGTGGGTTTATATTTCAAGAAACCGTCCAGTACAACTGGACATAAAGGAGGATCATTGCTTGTTACATGAACTTTCAGAATTTCAAAAATATATGCTAATATAGAAATTTCAGTTTTAAGATATTGAATTAAACATTGAAAATGGCTTTCTCATTATTGGCATAATGGTTAAGATATCTGCGTTTTGGACGCAAGGTGCAGGGTTGGATTCTCACATGGGTTAATTGGCTAGACTTAAAATGGACAAACCAAGAACTGCACAAAAAGGCTTAGCTCCACAAACTTGCTGCTGAAATACACCACTCAATGAATCAAAAAGTCCATAAAAACAATGACTTTAATGGTATAAGCACTTTTGTTTTGTAAACTTCCAAAACGTCTTCAGATACAGTCTTCAGTTAATAAGCCATTCCCAGCTTTAAATAACAATAGTAAAATGATCATATGATCAACCTCCACTATAATCATATTATCCCATTTATACATTTAAAACACATGAGTTTACCATTACATCATCCTCCCATCCCAAAATACAATCTCATATAAATTAATAACAAATATATATCCAGAAACAATATAGCCACAATAAAATCACATCTAAAAACTTTTAAATTTAAATATATCTAGCCAAGGACTTCAACTTTAAAATAGGGGCAATAGATATTTTGTCATTAAATTGGGATATTTATTTGAGTTAAGTCTCATTTGCCAAACTAACTCCCATTTTTCCAGGACTGTAAACCAAGGGCCACCCTGTGGGCACATCTCAACCTTTTCCAGTACAACAAATTTAAACCAGTGGCCCTTATTTTCCCCTATATGTCTACAGAGGGCAGTTGTTGTTCTTTCTTTTTTATTTCATACATATGCTCGTATATTCTACTATGGAGCTTTCGCTCCATCTTCCTAACATAAAAACCTTCGCATAGCTGACAAAGGGCTCCATAAACCACCCCCATTGTGTCGCAATTATATTTACCGTGTATTAAAACCTCCACCCCATTAATATAGGCACAATGACAGTCAAGTATATACCTACACATATTGCACCTGCCACATTTATACATTTTGGGATTAATTATTGTAGGTTTGTTTTCCCTGTCCAGTAAAACCTTCAAATTACTACCCTTCCTGCATACAATTATTGTTTTTTCACCCACCCTCTTGTATTAATTGTTGTCCTCACATAAAACCTACCAATTCTTATTTAACATCCATCGTATTTTGTCACCCTCCAGGTTATATACTGTAATGAATGCCTTAGAATAATTCCTGTTGTAATCCCTTTTTCCATCACCACATTACTTGCATCATTACACACCCTTAAAAATAGAGCCAAAATGTCCCATTTGCCTTTTCATTGTTAGCTCCTGTATACGTTCTCCTATCATCTGCATAGGATACCCTCTTTTTCTAAGCATACTTAACAGGTTTTTACATTCCTCTTTGAAATCCACCTCCAGGGAGGTCATACGGGCTGCTCTTACCAATTGCCCCTTGGCCACCGCTCTCTCCTGCCTAAATGGGTGAGAGCTGGGAAAGTATAATAACATATTAGAATATGTAGGGTTTCTGAAAACCTTTGACATATATTTACTCAAAGTATAATTCTTCTCAATCATGACATCCAAATAAGCTATTTTGCCAGGTTTCTGCATTCAGGAAATGAAAAAAAAATCTGTCCTACTTTGTGTCTCTCTGGTAATTGCTTTGTACTGGCTATAAAGGTTATAATTACCCTGAGGGTGTGCTGCACTCCCCTACCCTAGACCCAAATCTCACCCACCACCTCTTACTCTACTGTTATACTTCTCACGTACACATTTCACTTGCGACTCTTATTCCTCCATCATTACTATCATACAAACAGTCTCATTCATTTTTACATAATTCCCAACTTCCATTTTATCTTGTAGCACCACTCCCAATTACCTTTCTCCTTCCCATACTGCTTTGCACTACATCCATTCATTCCTACACCCTAACAGTATCTATTTGTTCTACATTTTATCTTCTACTTTTTCCAGATGAACCCTCACATCGTCCTATTTTAACTACATCTTCATACTGTAGTCCTTTAAATCCCTGTATCCCTTACATTCCAGAGAAGATAACAAGACAACCTACCTCTCTTCCTTCATAGAAGATATCTATTTCCTACCTATCCCCCACGAGCTTTTATGCTCCACCACCCCTAAATAACGTATTGCCCTGCAACTTCTTGTTTCATTATTGATTCCTACTTCTCCACTAACTGCCATCAAAAAAATACAGATCCTTTTATTTAATCATGTATCCCTCAGCTTATCCTGTATTCTCCTCCTCCTACGGAGCTATCTCTCAGCCAACCATGACTCAATAATAGCTCTCAACATTTCTCTAATTCTGTCCCACACACCTACCCATACTTCCTCTCTACATGCACCAAACATATTTAATTATGTTCTCACCTTTATCCCAAATATAGACTGATATATATGCTCCACATATATGATATGTAGACTCCATTTCAACTCAAACTAAAACAAAATTAAGTGGGAAAATATTCTCCAAAAAACAAGTATCAGTAATTCTCCAATATACTAGAAATCTTTCCAGGAACAGACATTCACCCTAATCTTGGCCCCACTTACTTTGTGCCTCTCTAGTAATTGCTTTGTATTGGCTATAAATGGATTATTCCCTGTTATAATTGCCTTGAGGATATGATGCACCCTAGACCCAGAAGTTGGGAATTATGTAAAAATGAATCAGACTGTTTGTATGATAGTAGTGATGTCTGGAGGAAAGGGAATAAGTGTCAAGACAATTCTTTTCCGCACTTACTGTAACCCCACAATGTTCAGTCCCCAATCCTAGCAATCTAACTTTTGCTGCCTTAAATGTTAGAAACATAAGAAATATAATTGCTGAACTACATGCCTTAATTCCTCAACATAAGCCTGATGTTCTCCCTGTAACTGAAACTTGTCTTAAGCCCAGCATAAATAATTCAGAAATTATACCACATTCGTAATGACTATATAAAGAGGAAATGTGGTGGTATTGGTTTAATATTTTCCAACACCTGTCACATTTCCCCTTACAGCAAACCTCCACCAAAATTCCGTTCAGCAGAGCTTCTTATTGTTTTCCTAAAATTAAACAATTATAAACAAATATGCATTATTGTCCTTTAAATCCCTCCAGGTGACAATATAGCTATACTAGAAAATATCCTACATTTGATATCCATAACAATACCACAAGAAGAATTGCTACTAGGTGATGTGAATGTCAATTGGCTGGACATAAACTCTACTTCTCCTACATCTATTATGAACTTATATGGTTTCACACAACTAATTAATAGCCCCACACATTATAGCAAGACATCAAACTCCCTGTTAGACTGGATCTTAGTATCAGACCCTAGCAAATACACCACCACAGGTACATGAGACTATCTCAGTGATCATCTCCAAGAGTACAGAATAAGGCAGCTCTATTGGAGTACATGTTTTATGTGAGACCATATAACTGTTTATAGATCAGAGATATACCATTGTAATGCTAATGCACCAAGTATATGAACCCTTTCTAAACTTATCCATTTTATGACAAAATGACATTTTATTGATTAGTTTATTCAATATGCACTATGGCACATCTTGGGCATATAATCTCAGTACTCTGTAAGTCACATCCAAGTTCCTTGAACAGTTAACTTACTCGGTGCATTAGTATTACAATGGTATATTTCTGATCTATAAACAGTTATATGGTCTCACATAAAAACATGTGCTCCAATAGAGCTGCCTTGGGTTCATATTACGTTATCAAAAGATAATGTAATCGAACACTCTAAACATCGAAACGGTTGCATATTGAAGTTTTTATTGTGGGGGGCTGTGCCCCCACACCCCCCCCTAAATATATATTCCAACTCCGAGATCGCACTACAGTGAGGAAAGGGCAAATATCATAATCTTCACTGTATTTTGATCCCACAATGCGATCTTCGAAATGCGGCCATTTCAAAGTTCTGAGAGTCCGATTACATTATCTTTCGATAACGTAATAGGAACCCGTTTAGAAAGGCTAATCAGTAACAATTGGGCTAAAGTTCATGCTGTAATGCTACAAAATGTTAGGCTTATTCCCTAGTGCAGGTTGTGTTGTGGTAGGGAAGTCTAAATAAATTTGCAAGGTCATTTTGTAATACCGAAATACGCATCAGGCTCTTCTTGGGATACTCACAATGAACAGTTTAGCCAGATCATGTATATGTTAGCCATGGAAGGATCAGGATTTGGAAAAGGAAGTAAATGTGTATGATGTGTGACACATACATAGTAGTGACTCGTACATAGTAAATCATTACCACCGGTGGCTTCACACCCTTGTGAGTGGCTTGATAATCCACACTATAGACTGCATATGAGCTGCACTGGCTCATTCCATGGAAAAGTATTCTGGTTTAGTCAGATGTGTAAGTGGATTATATGTATGCCATGAATTGTAGCAATTCTCGTGCAGGTATAATAAACCAAAGGAAGTGTTTTAGTCTACATATTGTTTGATAAATTTAGGACTTTGAAATTGGATTTTGTTTCACTAGTGTGGAATTTACCAACTTTAGCAAGTGAAATCAGTTTCATCTTTTATGCATTCCTCCATTATATTTTCACTTAATGACCTGGAAGAAATGCATGGACAGATTTGGAGGAAGGAAAGAAGAATATAAAAGATGAGATTATTAGCAACAAAATTGTCATAATATTGCTTAGATTTAAATGTATATCTGTCGTGATAATAGATTTCACTATGGCAGAAATACTGCCAAGGCTGAGATTTGCATTCAATTTGCTTTTACAAAATTGGAAGCAAAAACACTAACAAAATGCTATGTTTTGGAAAAGCATATTAACGAGAGGTTTTGCACATGGAGATGAAGTCTGTGTATGCAATTACTGTCATGGACATAAACAGATCCTGAAAGTCAATCAGAGTTTTTTTAAGGTATAAGTCAAATAAAGTGGCCATTGCCAATGGATTGCATATGAGAATAAACATATACCAAATCTGAAATCTGGGGTTAAAGAGATACAGCTAATCAAGGAACCTGAAAAAGTGCAGTAGATGAAATCATCAGAGCAGAGGTAGTGTGCTTACTATCAGAAACAGCTGGTATACCCACAGAGACAAAATTTGGGAAACCTGTATAGGTTTCTGTAGTGGGTAAAGACAGTTAAGAACCTTTACTTGCAGCTGTTTTGATTAAAAAGTTGCTTTTCAAACTCCTCAGAGTTGTCTGTGGCTGCTGTATCTTGATATTCTACATACAGAGGACATCACTCCACTCAACTAAAGAGGACTGATGCTGTCCAATTTCACTAAAGACTTAATGTTAGTCTACCAAGGCCTTCTTAAAAATAAAGTAGAAAATATAAATAATTTAAAAATTAGTGCTTCACTGTTTTGTACATGATGTGCTGTAAAAATATATAGAGCTGAAGCTTTCATTATGCAAATCAAATATGTACCACAAACTGCAGGTTTTAATAGGGAATTGCCATAAGGGTGTTGCTGCATCTTGTGCATTGAGTGGAGATTCAGAAAACTCCACAGGGAGCGATATCCAGCTAATCTCCTTGTTAAACTGGTCTGTAACAACCCCTGTTTCCAGTTTATTGTATGATGTTGCCAGTCACAATTAACCTTTGTAACTGTACAGTGCTACTGTATGGGTGTCTTCACATGGAATTTAGATTAGTTAGTAAAAGTTCTGATTCACTTATGACATTGAAATGTTTTGTCCAGACATACCGCCTGTTTAAAAAAAAAAGATGCCCAGTATAAAATAAAGAACCAGACTACCAGCTTAAACACCCACTGCACACCACATATTGCTATTTATGTAGGTAACATTTTGGACTACTTGAACCCATGCTATTCATTTACTAGCATTGTTACCTGTATATTCTGTTTTAAATTTCTTAATTCTGATGCTAGCAGATTAGTGACAACTCACTTTCTGATACAGAAACCTTCAAAACAGGGTCCCCAGGCCTCTGTTCCTGATCTAGTGATGTTCTCACTTCTCCTTGACAGTTTTAGACATGACCTATATGCTGTCAACTAAACTGGACATGGAGAATTTCCCTGCGATTAAGAAAGAATCCATTGCACTCTCATAAACTGCAACCACCAGAAGGTGCAGTTTACACAGTTGTGTAAAATCCATTTCAGGGACAACACAGACCCCTAGCCACTACTTCTCCACTGGACTTGTTGATACTTACCTAAAACACAGTCTCTTTGACTAGAAATAATGAGGGACCATGGCATTTTGACCATTTTAATTAACATGACCAGCTATACTAACATATGCATCTGAGGGATTCTCAGAAACACTTGGCTGTATAAGTCCCTTACAGAAGGAGAGCACATGGCTACATGCAGCTAAGCAGCTCTAGCTTCTTTCCCAGCATGCCTCATTAGCAGTTAGCACAGTTCGCACAGTTGTGGAGATGGTCCACTGTGGTGATTCTACCAACTGTGTAAAATCACTATGGTGGCCTTGTCTCTGAATCAGAAGGGACATCCTTGAGTGGTTAACTACTTGTTGCATGGTTTACCACTTATGTTAGCCCTTTATGAATCCCAAAGTATATGTTTTTATTAAACTGCAGTTTTTAAACTCAGACAGACTAACAAATTACAAAAAAAAAAAAAAAAAAAAAATGCATGCCAATTTTAGTTTTTTCTGTATTTAAAGTCTGGTATATATATCATCTACCAAATCACTATACAAAGCAAAAGGAGTGGTGCAGCAGTTAATGTTGTTGCCTCACAACAAGAGGTTCTCTGGTTTGATTCTTGGCTAGGATGCCTTCTGTGCAGAGTCTGTATATCTTTCCTGTATTTCTGTGGATTTCCTCCCACATTCCAAAGACATATGTCTGGAACATTTCTCCCCAGGCATCCATTGAAAATAGGCTCTGTCCTAGTTGGACTTTCTTAGTCAATAAATAAAAAGCTGATTTTTTTTTTTTTGCTTACTACTTAACAATCTTCTGAAATTTCAACAGTCATAATTTTTAGAACTACAGAAAGGCTACATGATTCAACCACCATCCTCCTTAATTACGCTATAGACAACAAAATCATTATGGGTATACAACACACATTCTTTGGCCTTCTGCTAGATATTACTTTCTCCTTGAAGGGCACATACTGTAAAATCAGTTGACCAAGGACTTCTTCAACTAAAATTCTCCTACAGCCCTCAGGAGTATGAGAAGGCCCAGGAAATTAAAGGTCCTCTTGCTGAAACTGGGAATGTGCACATTCAGTTATTGCTATAGTAGCAACACCAACCTACTTTAAAATGCTAATAATAGAGTATGTATGCTTATTTAACTGGTTGATTACAGTACACATCATTGCTTATTAGTTTTGCAGTTCTTGCATCTAATTGTATAGCTAACAACAATGCCACACTTTAGTTGCAAAACATTCCATAACAACCCTTTGCTTCCCATAAGAAATTGAATAGAGACTGTCATAGCCCTTACTAAAACCAGCATTTACTACAGTCATAGGTGGAATAACATTCTATAAAACTAGATCAGTCTGCAGAAACCTGTTGCCTAATAAAATCTATAAACAACAGACTCTAAAGTAGTTTAAGGCTAAACTCTTGGAGCACTGGATATGAATGCAAATGCTTTAGACAAACTGGTTAATTAGGTACTCATCATGTGACTATGCTTTTTTTCTGTAAGGTACTATATGTGCATTTGTGAACGTTTGTTAATACTGTTAAAAGTGAATGTTTTAAGTTAAGAACTGCTCTTTTATAACACTGTCTTCAGGGTTCTTTATTGTGTATTTAATTGTACTGTACTATGTACTTAGGTTTCTTTTATTGTCTATTGTCCATTACCTCAACTTGTACTTACAGTTTTAGAATTTACATATTTAATTGAAAAAGTCATCACTCTACTGGCTCTTAGAGGAATCATGGCCATACATGAAAAAGGACTAGTCCATCTAGTTCATTAAAAAAACAGAAAAATAAAATATTTTATAGCATGCTATTATTGTGTATATTTATTGTCTGAATTGTGCTGTCATTGGGCATATTTATCATCTGAATTATGCTGCCATTGGGTATATTTATTATTTAAACCGCTAAAATATGGTGATACAAAAACTATTAGCAGAAAAACAATAATCATATTATGCAAGCCCAGTGATATGAAACTGACATTTACAAAATGTGCTGCAGAAGTGAAATTCACCCCTTCAAATTTTGTGATAAACAAATGAAATGTTGTGTTGCTTGTATCTGTGTTCTTGTACATGTGAACAAAGAGTATCAAAACGTCAAAAGACAACAACAATGCAAATGCTTATTGTGTTGCTGTTATTACAGTGCAGTCAGCCTATATAATGTACTCTTTCTCTAGGCCAAATATTTAAAATATCAAATAACAGTTTCATAGGACAAAAGCATCTTATGAAAGAAAGCAGCACTGTACATTATATAAATTATTTATATAAGGAATTGTGGATAGAGGAAAATAAGACAACAGGATTTCAAACCAATACACTTCTTTCTGTCAGTTCTTACACTGAAATACTCTCAAGCATAAAACAGTAACTGTGTCAAGTCTATGCATGCAACCTCACAAAGGATGGTGACATCCACCCAAACCCCGGTCCATCCCCACCTGTTGACCCTAATCCCCTTACTATATCCCCTACCACCATAGCTCCAAGAAATAGACCTCCTAACTCACTGCTGGCCTGCCATCTAAACATTAGGAGCATAAATAAAAAAACTTACTACCTGCATGCCCTCTTAGCTGTTTATTCCCCAGATATATTATGCCTAATAGAAATGTGGCTAAAGCCTGCCACCAAGGACCGTGAGATTCTACCACCAGGGTACAATATGTTTCGACTAGACTGTACCACCAGAAAGGGTGGTGGGGTAGCCATACTTTACAAGTCTACCCTATCTGTCAGCATTGACACTCAACAACCACTCCATTTCAATAATGCTGATACTCTTATCTCAAAACTACAAATTAATAAAAATAAAAATATAAACTTTGTCTGTGTCTACATTCCCCCAGGGAGGAACACAGAAACTTTAGAAGATTTCTTATATTGGTTATCCAATAACCACCGTCAAGAAACAATTGTTCTTGGGGATTTCAACATTGACTAGAACACTTGCTCTTGTGAAACCCCCACAACCCACATAAACCTCTATGGATTTAGTCAAATCATAACCTCCCCCACCAGGACAGGAAAACTCAATAACAAGGAAAGTACCCTAGACTGGATACTTGTCAATACCCATCTTCAATCCTATAAATTAGGCACTTTGCCTGATAACCTAAGTGACCACTGTCTCACCTGTGTAATCAAGCTCAAAGTAGACTGCTCATACCAACCCACCTATAGAACATTAAGAAACAACAAGAATTTTATTCTCACCAAGTTTCAAAATGAACTTAAGGCATGCAACTGGTAAGTACTAAAAAGTCTCCCCCTAGCTGAAGCAGTAGCATACTTTAACACCAAATTCCTTGCTATTCTTAACTCCCATGCTCCCAGCCACTCTGTTAAAACCAAAGTTAATATTGTACCATGGCTTTCTAAAGATACCAAAACCAAATTTTCACTCAGAAACAAAGCATGGGCCAGCTACATTAAAACAAAAGCCCCACCATCATAACCTTAGACAAAAAGAACTACTACTACTACTACCATCTACTGCAAAAACACCAAAACAAGCCTCAAATGTTCTGGGCAAGAATAAACAAACTACTCCACCCAGGCCAAACCACCACTCCACCCTCCTCAGCTTCCCAACAAAACCCCCCAGTAGACATTGCTAATAACTTAAAACAGCTTCTTCACAGAGACTATACAGTCTCTAGCCAGTCAACTCTCTCCCAATGGCTCTAATTCTAATGCAGCCACACCCAGTACCTAAACATACTTCACCTTTCAACCTGTTCCTGCTCAACTTATTTATGCCCTACTTAAGAAACTAAGACCCACCACCCTAGCTGCCGACCTCCTCCCAGCCAACTATCTGCAAAAGGCTGCTGACACCATAGCATACCCCATCATAATATTGATCAGCAGAGCTATATCTGAAGCTACTGTACCCACTATATGGAAAATCTCCCATATCATACCTCTCCATAAAGGAGGCAGTTCCACTGAACTGTCAAACGTTAGACCCATAACTATTCTGTCACCTCTAGCTAAAATTATGGAGAAGTGTGTACACATACAGCTCATGCACTACCTCACAGTACTACTTCTGCCCTCCCCTCTTTCTCTAATGTCATTAACCACAACCACAATAATAATAAACTATCCTCAGCACTCTTTCTAGATCTATCCAAGGCTTTTGACATGGTTGACCACAAAATGCTTATAAATACCTTGAAGGCCTTCTCCTTAAACAACCATGCACTCCAGTGGTTTCAATCCTACCTACAGGGCAGGCAATAGGCAGTCCTATGGCATGACAAGCTATAATTTCACCTACCCATCACATTAGGAGTCCCCCCAGGGCTCAATACTAGGACCCCTTCTTTTCTCCATCTTTATCAATGACCTTCATTCAGTCATCCCAGATGCTACCTGCATTCAATATGCGGATGACTCCACCTTGATTTGTTCTGACACCTCACCAGCTACTCTATTCACATTAACCTAAAATGCCTTCAATACAGTGGAAAAATGGCTCTCCACTCAACATCTAATCTTAAACCCCAACAAAACTAAGCTGTTCCTCTTCTCCCCCACATGCAGGACCCCTCTGCCATCCTTCAGCATAACCGCTAACAATGGCACTATCATCCTCCCAGAAGCCCAAACTAAACTACTGGGTGTAATAGTTAATAACAACCTGAAGTTTGATGCGCATATCAATCAAACTATCAAAACCATTAATAAAAAACTTGGCTCTCTTTACAGAATCAAACCTTTCCTTACCCACTTGCTAGAACTGCAGTTGCCTGTTCCCATCTACTATCAACTCTTCCCTGTCTCACCTCTATTCTCCAACTTAAACAAAACAAATCTTAATAAACTATCATCCTGCTATAACCACATTGCCAGATTTGCTACTGGCACAGCCTACGGGACACACCACTGTCACAACCTAAATCACCTAGGATGGATTGAACTGCCTAGTCTACTGCAGTTCAACCAGCTAATAGTGGCACATAAAGTCCTTTACCAACCAGAAAATACACCTGCACTAAAAAATATTATCACATGTGTGTGTGTGTGTGTGTGTGTGTGTGTGTGAGAGACAGTGTATGTGTGTGTGTGTATATATATATATGAGTGCATGTGTGTGTGTGTGTGTGTGTGTGTGTGTGTGTGTGTGTGTGTGTGTGTGTGTGTGTGTGTGTGTGTGTGTGTGTGTGTGTGTGTGTGTGTGTGTGTGTGTGTGTGTGTGCGAGAGACAGTGGGTGTGTGTGGGTGTGTGTGGGTGTGTGTGCGTGTGTGTGTGTGTGTGTGTGTGTGTGTGTGTGTGTGAGAGACAGTGTATGTGTGTGTGTGTGTGTGTGTGTGTGTGTGTGTGTGTGTGCATGCATACATTTCAAATTTGTTTGCCTTTATACCTTCACAAAGCAGCACAATATAAACTAAAACACTTTATGGAACACTACAGGTGTTCAAGTTGCAAGTGCTTGAAAACCACTGTCTCGGAGCCAGGGACTCAAGCACCTTGTAGCTCATGTAGGCTGCTGCTGCATGTGAACTGAATATGAGTTTGGGTTGGAGCCATGGGGAAGGAGTAGGAGGGAGATTTTAGGTTTAGGGAACAGATGGGGGATTTGTGAATTTGGGAGCAGTAAGGGCGATTTAGATTTAGGGAACATTAGGTGAGCTTTAGGATTAGGAAGCAATTGTTGAATTTAGGTTTGGGAGGGTGTTAGAGTTTTAGATTTAGCGAGAAATCAGGAACTTTTGGGTTGCAGGAGTAGAGGTTTAGAGTAAGGAAGCAAGGACTCAGGATGGCAACTGGAGAAAGTTTTAGGGTTAGAATTTAGATTCTGGTAGGGGGTAAATAATTCTGAAGGGTTGAATGTTTGAAGGGCTCCATAGAAACAGAAGAGGGGGCTAGTGGGGTTTTGAGCACTTGCTTTTTCAAACAAGTGGCAGCAAGTGGGTGTGTCATGAGCAGCACTTGTAGTAGACGTGTTGTGTAGATTATATGCTGGCAATGCATATGTGGAACAATCTTTAGTAGAACCTTGCAGTGATGTGTTCAAAATGAATCATTAAAACAGCAATTTCTGTTTTTTTCCCACTGAAGCAACTTTGCTGGATTTTTTCCACTAAAAGTAGCACTGCTGGCATTTTAATGAACATACTAGGCTAACAAGTTAACAACATGATCAAAATGTAGAATTTGATATCATGTCATCACTTCAGTCTGATATAGAAACAAATGTTGATGTTTTCAGAACACCTTGAAAAGATTAACAGTCTACAGCTAATTGTAAAAGAGTTTTTGTACTGTTATGAAGATTTCATTTCCTTTTTTTTTTTCAATAATAAATCTTTATTATTTTTCCAATTGTTAATACAATATTACAATATATATACATTATATACATGAATGCTTCCAACAGTTAAATGAGATCATTATACATTGAAATAAAATTCTGAAAAAGAGTATTAAAAGATCTAGTATCAATATACAGGCTTAGCAATACTGACTTCCAAATTAAGTATGTATTTCCAGGGGATAACTGGATTTAGAACATTAAGCCAACACAATATTAAACATTTGCTCCCATATTTTCGGATTATTTATATTTTTCTTATGATCTTTGATTAATAATTTATGTGCTAGAATATGTTTTATCGCTACACTTTTAAAGTTTTCCCATGAAGTCTGAGATGGATTCAGCCAATTTGTAGCTATATAAAGCTTCATTAACAAGAAAATATTTATAAGTGTGATCATTTGGGATCTGTCCAAGTTGTTCGGAGGGATATGAAGAATCATAAACTCCCAGGAAAGTGTGGAATGTTGATAACCCATTTTTTGTAATTGAATTTTTAAAGAGTTCCAAAGTTTAAATATACATTTACAGCACCAGAACATGTGTAAAAGGTCAGCCGTTTGATCAATACAATATGGACATTTAGGTGAATTTTTGGAGTTGAATTTATGCAGACTGAGACGAGTGTAATAAGCATTGTTAAATATCATCAGCTGAGTAAATAATAACTTTTGAAGAGATACTGATTTTAAGGTTAGGTTAATTGCTTTTAATATTTTATTATCATCAATCAGTAATATTTTATCCTTACAGTATTTTGATAAAAGTATTTGGTTTTTATATTTCACTTCTTTTACCAGATTATATGAAGACGTTATATATTTAGATTCCTGCATAAGAGTTTGCCATAGATTTGAACAATTAGTTAAATCTTCTTCCTTAATGTTGAAATTACAAAAATAACTTATGGAAAGATCCTTTAATTGTCTCATTATAATTAAATAAGAGTTAGGAAGGCTCATCTCTTTTAACGTGTCATGTATTGAGATACCAAGATAAGGATATAGATCAAGTACGGTTAAATCAACTATAAGTGGAAATTTTTTAAGATCGGTCAATTGATTACCGATTTTCAAATTCGGATTCTTGTGAAAGGGCTGGAAAGTCATCATATATTGCAAGAGATTTAATGATTTAAACAGGTAAATAATAAACGATATTATAAGATTTAATTACCTGAATGTACAGAAGTGGTCTAATAGCTTGCAAGCAGCCATATATAGCATCACATGCACTGACAAAAAGAAGTATCAACCTTTAAGATTAGAATTCTGTTTAGCAAATGTGTAATTACACACTACAGTTTTTGGAAAACCAGAAAATTAACATACGTTTTTCACTTGAGGCATGGGATATATTCTTTTCACTTGCAGATCACATACAAATTTA
>NC_056729.1:728434521-728607021 GCF_019279795.1 Protopterus annectens
TAAGTAAACATTTAAACTATTGCTGGGAGGAGAAATAGAAGAGAATTGTGGTCTTTTTTAATTGTGTGATGCTGGAAATGCAAATTGCTACTTTTTTCCTCTTTCATGTTTTTTTCAGAAGAGCATGGATTAGTTCAGTTTTGCATAAGTATCCTGTCAATTTATAGGAAAACAAGCCTTATAACAGTCTTACAATACTTAGATTTCAGAAAGATGACTAAAGTGTGAATCCATTGTTTCTGTTATGCAGCTATGAGATAGTAAGTGACAAAATCAGGCAGGGGTATTTTTTCCAGTCAGACTAACCATCCAATCCATGGAGGTTGCTGTTTGTTCCAGGACCTTCTTTTTCATGTTCACTGTTTTAATGTGTATCTTCTGAGACACTCATAAACCTCAACTTAGGTTATAGTGAAGTCTGTATCATTCTAAGATTAGTTTGTGCATAATGTTATCTATTTAACTGTTTCTGCTTTAAACATACATAAACTGCTAATGTGTTATTAATTTGTTACTTGCCATAAATGGTAAATTGGTCCATAATATAGCCATTATGAAAAAATGTTTTTCTTGGAGGTCATTGTAGTTATCAGTTTTCCACTTCTGCTTTATTGTACTGTTTATTTTCTAAGGACATTTTGCAAAATCAAACCAAAGTATATAAACATGGACAATGAAATATATGAAAATGTATTCTAAAGTGAAATATTTCAAGTAAATGATTTTGAGTACTAAGCAAACAACCCCACAATTGAAATATAAAATTATGACTAATACAAATTATAGAAAAATAACCAGTTATATAATATACTAAGTTAAAAGTGAAGTCTAGAATTATGTTGATATTGAAACACCATTGTCTGCGGAATTACATCCCCAAGTACAGCTTAATTAAAGGATCAGCAAAATGGGAGAAATGGCAGAAAAAAAAACAATCCAGAACCACTGATTATATCTTCAGTACAATTTAAAACTCTTGCATATATATAACAATCCACTTTCTTAGAGTAAAGGCCAGATGTAGTCCAAAAATAACCTCAGACTGAGTTGAAGGAATCATCTTGCAGACTCCTGAACAGCCTCACCAAACAGCAGGAACAGCAGTAACAGTGATGGAATTCAGCAGCAGGAGCAGCAGTAACAGTGAGTGAATTCAGCAGGTAGAAAGAGCAGTAACTGTGAACAAATTCAGCAGCAGGAGCAGCAGTAACAGTGACAGAATTCAGCAGCAGGAGCAGCAGGACCAGTAGCAATGATGGAATTCAGCAGCAGGAGCAACAGTAACCATGATGAAATTCAGCAGCAGGTGCAGCTGCAGCAGTAACAGTGATGGAATTCAGTATCAGGAGCAGCAGTAACAGTGATGGAAGTCATTAGCAGGTGCAGCAGTAACAGTGACTGAATTCAGCAGCTAGAAGAGCAGTAACTGTGACCAAATTCAGCAGCAGGAGCAGCAATAACAGTGACCAAATTCAGCAGCAGGAGCAGCTGCAGCAGTAATAGTGATATAATTCAGCAGCAGGAGTAGCAGTAACAGTGACAGAATTCAGCAGCAGGAGCAGCAGGACTAGTAGCAATTATGGCATTCAGCAGCAGGAGAAACAGTAACCATGATGAAATTCAGCAGCAGGAGCAGCTGCAGCAGTAACAGTGATGGAATTCAGCATCAAGAGCAGCAGTGATGGAAGTCAGTAGCAGGTGCAGCTTTAACAGTAACAGTGATGGAATTCAGCATCAGGAGCAACAGTAACAGTGATGGAATTCAGCATCAGGAGCAGCAGTAAGAGTGATGGAAGTCAGCAGCAGGTGCAGCAGTAACATTGACTGAATTCAGCAGCTAGAAGAGCAGTAACTGTGACCAAATTCAGCAGCAGCAGGAGCAGCAGTAACAGTGACCAAATTCAGCAGCAGAAGCAGCTGCAGCAGTAATAATGACAGAATTCAGCAGCAGGAGCAGCAGTAACAGTAACAGAATTCAGGAGCAGCAGGACCAGTAGCAATGATGAAATTCAGCAGCAGGAGCAGCTGCAGCAGTAACAGTGATGGAATTCAGCATCAGGAGCAGCAGTAACAGTGATGGAAGTCAGCAGCAGGTGCAGCTGTAACCGTAACAGTGATGGAATTCAGCAGCAGGAGTAGCTGCAGCAGTAACAGAGAGAATTCAGTTGCAGGAGCAGTGTTAACAGTGATGGAATTCAGCAGCAGAATCAGCAGTAGCAGTTAACGGAATTCAGGAGCAGCTGTAATAGTGATGGAATTCAGGATCAGTAGTAAGAGTGATGGAATCAGCAGCAGGAGCAGCAGTAAGAGTGATGGAATGTAGCAGTAAGAGTAGCAGTAACAGTGACAATTTAGCAGTAAGAGTAGCAGTAAGAGTGATGGAATTTAGCAGTAAGAGTAGCAGTAACAGTGACAGAATTTAGCAGTAAGAGTAGAAGTAACAGTGATTGAATTCAGCAGCAGGAGCAGCAGTAACTGATAGAATTCAGCAGCAGGAGCAGCATTACAGTGATGAAATTCAGAAGCAAGAGCAGTGGTAACAGTGAATGAATTCAGCAGTAGGAGCAGCAGTAACAGTGACAGAATTGAGCAGAAGGAGCAGCAGTAACTGTGAAGGAATTTATCAGCAGGAGCAGTAGTAACAATGATTTTACTATTTCAGTATCTTTGTAATACTAAGCAAATAACCATTTTCCCTCTGGATGGTGTAAAATATTGATGTTTGATATCAAACATTCCCAAATGTCAGTATATTCAGGATAAAATGTTAGTCAGTCAAACTTGTTATAATTCATTGCTTAAAGAACGTGCTTAGCTCCACTAATATGCAGATAGTACTGAAAAGGGAGCAATGCCTGTTGGTACCATTAAGAAACCTTTTTGTTTGCCTACTTTTTTTTTGCCCATCCCCAGTATGTTAGTGACATGATTTTAGATAATTTTTTATGCACTCAGCACATTAGTGCCGCCTAAAATAATAAGTAAAACATGCCTCACTTTGTCAGAAATGGATATGTAAATCTTGTGCGGTTGTTATCTATCTCCTCTGGAGCAACACCATTAGTTTGGGGATACAGTTCTACAACTCAGTACTGTGGAAATACTTTATTCTCTAGTTGATCATCTTGTTGCACTTTGAGAAGGATTATGTAATTATATAGAACAGAAAATTCAAATGCCTTGCCAATTGCAAGGTCAATGCAAGTCTTATCTGATGAGCCAATTTACATAATTTGTTTAAGATCCCATGTTTTCTATAATACAAAATGCCTCAGTGATGGACTGGATTGACTGTCTTGTTTCCTAATATGTGCAGAAAGAAGGCAAAACCCTCTGTATTATTGATAGCCATCAGATGATGGTTTCATGTTAGCAGAAGCTGTTTTACGGGATGAGCTTCATAATGTTCCTTTGCATGTCATCATTGCCCTTAGTCACATGGTCTACACACAAGCCACTTTATCAAGATTACTGTTTCTCTATTAGGAAGGACAAACTTACAGTTGGACTCAAGAAATGACTCAGCCATTTTGTATTCCTATAGGTGAAAAAATGAAAAAAAAAACTGCTAGGGAAGATGGCTAAGAGCTGCAACTAAGGACCATACTGTTTTTTTTATCTCTGGAAAGATTGTCAAAATGAGCTTTTATTTATTTTTTTGGCTCTTTGAGGCTCACCACCAGCTGATCACAGGGTCTTTCCTCATCAAACACGTCTTCTGGGCTCACTTTTCCTACTCTGGAATAACTCCAAACCATGCTAAGAGCTGGTTAGGAGATCAAGGCACCTGGGGCAGTATCATATTGCTGGCGAGGAGTGTTCTTTCATTGCATAACCTCCATGCACTGGTAATATCCAGGGATGTGCATGCATTGGGGCATTCTGACATATCATCCTCTCTGTGGCAGTAAAAACATGTCCTAAGGAGAATACCACCACATGTCCTAAACTAGCAGTAGGGATTAAGCACAAGGTGTGCCTGAGTGCATGCCTTCCCCGTTTGCATGATAGCACTAGGGATTGCACAAGGTGTGCCTGAGTGCATGCTTTCCCCGTTTGTATGATAGCACTAGGGATTAAACACAAGATGTGCCTGAGTGCATACCTTCCCTGTTTGTATGATAGCACTAGGGATTAAACACAAGATGTGCCTGAGTGCATACCTTCCCCGTTTGTATGATAGTACTAGGGATTAATCACAAGGTGTGCCTGAGTGCATGCCTTCCTTGTTTGCATGATAGCACTAGGGATTAAGCACATGGTGTGCCTGAGTAGATACCTTCCCTGCTTGTATGATAGCACTAGAGATTAAGCACAAGGTTTGCCTGAGTGCATGCCTTCCCCATTTGTATGATAGCCCTAGGGATTAAGCACAAGGTGTGCCTGAGTGCATGCCTTCCCCGTTTGTATGATAGCACTAGAGATTAAGCACAAGGTGTGCCTGAGTGCATGCCTTCCCCGTTTCATAGGTTCATAGGTTCATAGGTTCATACTAGGCTATCTGCCCGAGGGCATTTACAAGCCTAGCCCATCGTTTTGTGGCTTAGGCCACCCCTTTAGTATGGGGAACTATACCCATTATTTTTCTGTGCCTCTGTCGAGCAGTGACACTGAGGTAATCCCTGGGGTATATCTGCGATCTCCCATCCATTGGTCAAGATTTCTCTTGAACAAGGCCAGCGAGGTGCTCTGCCTCACATGTACCGGGATTTTGTTCCACAGCATAGGGAGTCTTTGGGTGATGAATCTATCCCTCCAGCACGTCCTATTAATAGCCGTGTCAAGGTTTAAGTCTCCCGCCCTTGTGGCTCTGATGGATCTAGATTTTTGAGGTGAAGCATATTCATCAAATCTGGGTTTGACATGGCCTTGTATGTTAGGCAAAGGTCACCTCTGAGCAAGCGGTGCGACTGAATAGAGCTGGAGTTCTTTCAGTCGGGCAGCATAGGACAGATTTTTGAGACCCTTTATCCTTTTGGTGAGGAACTTTGTGGCCTCTCCAGCTGCTGCAAGTGTCGGGTCAGATACATTCCGAATGGGGCATTGTACTCAATCATTGGTCTGATGAGTGATGAGTAAAGGGAGACTATGACCTCCCTTGATCTAGATGAGAATCCCTTCATGATAAGGTGGGCAATGTAGAAGGTCTTCCTAACTACTTTAGCTACATGGGTGTCGAATGACAGACTACTATCAACCTGGGTCCCCAGGTCCCTGATAACTTCTTCTGTGCTCAGTGGATTGCCACCTATTTGGTAGCTAGGGGTAACCTTGTTTTTCCCGAAGGGTATGACTATGCCATTTAACTTTAGGCCGTGGCTCTGGCACCAGTTATCCGTTTCTGTGAGACCCTTCTGAAGGATATCTGTGTCAGATGTGTTTTCTACTATGGCGCCCAGTTTGCAGTCATCTGCAAACTTTGTCAGCCATAACCCTCCTGTGTTTGCTTGTACTTGGAAAAGTAGATGCCAAACAAGAGTGGGCCCAGGACTGAGCCCTGTGGGACACCACTTGTGACAGGCTTTGAGTCTGACATGGCGCCAGCAGCTCTGACCCTGTGGGTTCTGTCACTCAGCCAGTTTGCAACCCATCTTGTGATGTATGGGTTGACATTTAAGCTGATGAGTTTTCAATGATACCCGAATGGGGTATTGTATCGAAGGCCTTAGCCAGATCGAGGTAGGCTGTATGGACTGCCTTTCCTCATCAATGGCTTTGGTGACTGTTTGAAAAAGTCAACCAAGTTTAAAAGGCATGATCTGCCTTTGACAAAGCCAAACTGGGTTGGATCCAAAGTCTGCAAATTCCTATGTCTTTATTTATGAGGTCCATTATGATCCTCTCCATGGCTTTGCAGATAAGGCTTGTCAAGCTAATGGGCGGTAATTTCCAGGGTCGGTGGAGGCACCGCCTTTGTGAAGTGGTACCACAGTTGCAGTGCGCCACTCCTGGGTGCGTATCCAGAGGTAAGACTTTGATTAAACAGCTGTCCTAGCTGTGGGTTTAATTCCTCATTGAGTTCATGGAGCACACAGCCGGGGACACCATCAGGTCCCATGGATGCTGTGTTTTTGCTTTGGAGAGAGCAGTTCTCACTTGGGCGCTGGAGATGTTTGGGGGCTGCAATCGTTTGGTATATATATCTCTCCTTTTGGGGGGGGGGAGAAGTTTGCACTGAACCTGTCAGCCAGTATGTTGGCAATGTCTGTAGGATCAGTAATCTTCACATCATTTTGAACTAGCTCTGAGCATATCTGGGAGTTTCCTCCCAGGTTTCTAACATAGCTAAAGAAGGCCTTATGATTGTCTTTTGAGTCTTTAGCTATTTTTCTCTCGAAATTTGCTTTGGATGATTTTATGAGAGCTCTTAGTTTTTTACTTATAGTGATCAAGGGTGTCTTACCTTTTAAGGATTTTGCTCTATCTTGTAGTAGCTTCCTCCTTTTGTTGTAGAGTTTGTTTATGGCTGGGGTCCACCAGACTGGATGCTTGCCTTTGGTACAAGGAGTCTTTGTTTTGCTTGGGATTGCCTTATCCATGCAGTCCTGCAGGTGCTGGTAGAAGGCATTTGTAAGTGATTCAGCGGCTTGAGTACTGTTTTCCGCGGCTCGGGGCCTTAAAGGAGACCACACTAGTCTTTAGAAGTGTGAAGTCGGCTTTTGAGAAGTTCTTTACTGTGGTCTTTTTATCTCAGGTGGGGGTGGGATGAGGACCTCCAGCGAGATTAGTTTGTGGTCTGATCTCACCAGTGAGGGGTACCTCCGGTGTTGAACATTGTGCTCCCATGTTCGTGATGATGAGATCAAGTATGTTATCTCCTCTTGTGGGGATGGTGACTAGTTGTTCCATGGCATTTGAGTTTATGAATTCCAGGAACTTTTGGGCTAGGGTGTTTGGGCTTGAGTAGTGTTCCCAGTCTATATTAGGGTAATTGAAGTCACCTAGTATGATGGTGTTTGGTGATACATTTATCCTCTAGTGTTTTCAGGAAGGCCATGTGAGGTTCCTGAGTTTGTGAGGTGGCCTGTAACATGCTACAATTTGCAGAGCAGTCTTGCCTATGGTTAATTGCACCTGGATGGTCTCCGATGCATCGTGCGTTGCCACCAGTCTTGAGGTGTGGGTGTCCTTGATGAATATGGATACCCCCTCCTTTCTTGGTATTGTCCAGATTTTGGGGCCGGAACGCATGATATGAGGTAAAACCTGATAGCCGGGGTGCTCTCAGGAGCCTTGAACCAGGTTTCTGTCACAGCACAGACATCGATGTTCTCCATACTGAGAAGGGCCTCGAGTGCGTGCATTTTGAGATTTAGACTTCTGGCATTGAGCAGCATTACCCTTAGTTTTTTCCTTTTTGTGTTCTAGGGTGGTAGGTTTAGAATTTGAGCCTTGCCTAAAAAGGCACTATGGGGGTGGCAAGAGCCTTTGCCAATATCCGAATCCCAGGGTGACAGGTGCAAGCCGTCCCTTGCAAGCAGCGTGGCTTGTCCAGCATGTCATCCCAGGCAGACAGACACTGGATCCCCTTTGAATGACACCAGTGTTTAAGCCAATTGTTAAAGCTGATCATCTTATCTCTGTATTGTGGCATCATTCTTGGTGAAGGTAGGATACTGCTCAAGGTCAGGGTCATACCTGTCTGGGCTACATAATCAGAGAGCTCCTCAATGTCTCTTTTCATGTAGTCCAAGGAGGTACGTCTCAGGTCGTTTACACCAGCGTGGACAATGACTGAATCATATTTGTACCTGCTGTTGAGAGACCTGAGTGCTTGCGTTATGTGGCGGATTCTAGCGCCCGACAGGCAGCTTACTGTGACCTTCTCCTTACTCAGTCTGGTGAGCGGGACGTCAGTGTGTCTGACTATGGAGTCACCAATGACTAGTGTGTCTGGCATTGTGTTTGGCCTTAAGGGCTGTGACTGTTTGACACTCTGACTGTGAGGTCTATGTGTTGCAGGTGTTGTGTTCTGAGGTGGTGGTTGTTTGGGTGTCTGCTTTGGTGGCCTCTGCTGTTTTGGTAGATTTTTGATCAGAGCCTCCGAGTATGTCTTTGTGTGTTTATGTGTATGATTTGAGGTTGTAATGGTAATATGTGAGACTGGGTCTATAGTGTGTGTGGTAACCTTCTCCTCCTGACTGGTCTTGCCAGTCCTATGTTGAGAGAGCTCAGCCTCCAGTTTGGCCGTAGTTGCATCTCTCGCATGTATTTGTGTTTTGTGGGAGGAGGAGAGGGTTGTCTGTGTACATGAGGCAATTGTAACATTGCCTCAATATTCCCAGGTTCACCAGCTGAGCAGGAGAGGACACTAGCAACTGATCCCTCGACATGCTAGAAGGAATAGACAAAAAAAACTTTAAAAAGATTCCGGGGGACGTGGGTGACCGAGAAATGGGGGGTTGCCTTTTTGGGGTACTATCTATGACAAGAGTGCCGTATCAAGGTAATAAGTACTGTAGGAGCAAGTGCTACGTTTAACAGATAGAGAATAGTCTACTTGGAGTCAAGTAGAGATGATCTTTTTAATTATAGGATACGCTTTGTATGATAGCACTAGAGATTAAGCACAAGGTGTACCTGAGTGTATGCCTTCCCCGTTTGTATGATAGCACTAGAGATTAAGCGCAAGGTGTGCCTGAGTGCATGCCTTCCCCGTTTGTATGATAGCACTAGAGATTAAGCGCAAGGTGTGCCTGAGTGCATGCCTTCCCCGTTTGTATGATAGCACTAGAGATTAAGCACAAGGTGTGCATGCCTTCCCTGTTTGTATGATAGCACTAGAGATTAAGCACAAGGTGTGCCTGAGTGCATGCCTTCCCCATTTGTATGATAGGACTAGAGATTAAGCACAAGGTGTGCCTGAGTGCATGCCTTCCCCATTTGTATGATAGCACTAGAGATTAAGCACAAGGTGTGCCTGAGTGCATGCCTTCCCCATTTGTATGATAGCACCAGAGATTAAGCACAAGGTGCGCCTGAGTGCATGCCTTTCCCATTTGTATGATAGCACTACAGATTAAGCACAAGGTGTGCCTGAGTGCATGCTTTCCCTGTTTGTATGATAGCACTAGGGAGTAAGCATAAGGTGTGCCTGAGTGCATGCCTTCTCCATTTGTATGATTGAGCCTATTCTCCCTTTGCCAGCATATAAGATGCTTGAGCCACTAATCAACCCCACATTTCCTGGAATGTAGCCAGGGTCTTATCCCTTTTTGCCACATTGCTGGATCATCAAAGGGAGGCTTTTCCTGTAAAAGGCTCTGTATGTCTAGAATAAGATACAAAATGTTTTGGAAATCAAATATATTTCTGAGAAGAAATGAAGTATTTTGCAAGAAGATAAATGTAAACCAAATAAAAGCAGCTCTGGGAGAAACGGATAGAGATGACTTTATCAGTCTAAGCTATTTACGTTGCCAAGCATTTTTGCAAGAAGATACCAACAATCTATTATTCCAACTATGTTAACATCTGGAAGCCCTGTTTCTTCTCCACCAAACATTGGTGAGCTACTTAAACAAAAGCACAGTATGACTGTCTCCAGTTTTAAGGTTAAACTAAACATCTTGATATCTGTAACCCAGAATTCTAACTATCCTCTTTTTCAAGCTGGCTCTAGTGACATGAATTCAATTTTATCATCACTGCATGCCTGAGTGGTATCACTGTTTGGTTTACAGTGATGCCTGCATTCATTCAGTCAGTTTGGAATTTTTGTTATTACTCGATATCCCGACTTATAGCTGGTTATTGTGAGCAGTCACAATACACAGGGGGTGGCATTCTGCAATTTCTGCATGAACATTTGTGCTACTCCATGTATGCCAATGAAGACTGCCAATGCCACTTTGGAAGCATCAAGCCTATATTCACATGTCCTGACCATATTTGGTGACATATAGGTTCATAGGTTCATAGGTGTTTACTAGGCTAATGACCACAAGGGCCTTTTTAAGCCTAGCCATGCATCCCAAATCTCTAACATGTTCTGATACCCTTGATAAGTGTAAGAATGGGCCTGGGAGATGAACCATTTACAGGTTACATGTGTCCATTAGAGACATAGGTGCCAAACCAGGGATGAATTTTGGGTTTCCCATCCAATTGTCCAAGTTGCACTTGAATTGCTTTAGGGAGGAACTCTGCTTCACACAGATGGGGAGTCTTCTCCATAGAAGGGGTAGCTTCTGGGATACATACCTATCTCTCCAGCAGGTCCTATTTATATTACAGGCAAGGTTTAAGTTTTTAGAAAAGGTAATTCTGGTGCTGTTTCTTTTGTAGATATGCAGGAGGTCCATCAGGGTGGGGGGGGGGGTGGTCTGACAATGCCCTTTATGCCAGGCATAGATCTCCCCCAAAACTTATAGGAGACAGAATACAGGGACAGTACCTTCAGGCGGTCAGCATAGGACATTTTACTTATGCCCTGTATTCTTTTAGTGAGGAATCTCTGTGGACATTCCAGTTGTTGGATATGCCTGGTTAGGTACATACCAAAGGAGTCATTGTACTCAATGAAGGTCTGATGAATGCCGAATATAGTGGAACAATGACTTCCTTGGACTTAGATGCCATACCTTTGTTTATAAGCTGCGCAACATAGAATGATTTCCTCACCACTGTAGACACGTGATGGTCAAAGGTTAGATTACTATCTATGCGTGTCCCTAAGTCCCTGACTACTGGTCAATGCTAAGGGGTGTGTTGTTAATATGATAGTTACCAGGGATGGATGATTTCCCAAAGGATACTATTATGCATTTCATGGCATTTAGTTTTAGTCCATGACTTTGACACCAGTTATTTGTCTGTGTCAGCCCCTCCTGGAGAACATTTGTGTCAATGTGAGATTCAATAACAGCTCCTAATTTGCAATCATCTGCAAATTTAGTCAGCCAGAGACCATTGACATTGGCCTTGACTTCTGAGAAGTAAATGCCAAAAAGGAGCAGTCCAATGACTGATCCCTGAGGGACTCCACTTGTGACTGGCCTCTTTGTAGAAGTGGAATCCCCAATTCTAACTTCCTGGGTCCTGTCTTTGAGCCAGTTGGCTATTCACCAGGTGACATAATGGTTTGTACCTATCCTCTTGAGTTTTTCAACAATACCCGAGTGGGGTATTGTGTCAGATGCCTTGGCCAGGTCAAGGTAGGTAATGTGAATGATTTTGCCCTAATCCATTGTTTTGGTGATCTTCTCAAAGAAGCCCACCAGGTTTAGGAGTCATGATCTTCCCTTGATGAAACCAAACTGGGCTGGGTCCAGTGTTTGGAGGTTTACTCCATCTCTGTTGATCATCTCCATGATAATTCTTTCCATGGCTTTACATGTCAGACTAGTGAGACTTATGGGTCTGTAGTTTCCAGAGTATGTAGATGACCCACCTTTGTGCAGAGGGATGACTGGTGCCTTTTTCCATTCATGAGGCATGAAGACTGTTTAGAGGCTACAGTTGAATAGTAATTCCAGAGGCCCTGATAGGTCATGTTTCATGCTATTTAGAAGGTATCCTGGGATATTGTCTGGGCCCACTGATGCAATGTTCTTGGTCCTTGAGAGAGCATTAAGGACCTGTTCCCTAGTGGTAGTAGGGGTACTTATATTTGATGATATTTCCTGAGGAAAGGCTGAGGGGAAAGAAGGATAAAGTTGGAGTGTAATGTATCAACCAGAAGGTCTTCTATACCAGGGAAGGCATTACAGTAGGGGGTGTGCAGCAGTCCCCCATATTAGTGAGGACCAGATCCAGTATGGTTGCACCCCTGGTTGGTGTATTGACTATCTGGTCCAGGGAGCTTGTGTTTATAAAATTCAGGGATCTCTGTGCATGTACATTTGGTGTCGTATAGGATTCCAAGTTAATAGTGGGGTAATTAAAATCACCCAGGAATATGGTATTGGAATAGATGGTTAGTGTTTCTAATAAAATCAATGTACTGATGAAAACAGAGTGAAACAGGAGAAAATATACAAATAAAACATAGTTTATTCACTGGTGTCTAGACAGATAAGCGCTTTCACTAAAAAGCATCATCAGATCTTTCAAACATTCACCTTAAAACAAAATGACTTATATACAATTTCAAAATATGTGCTACCCAATCAAAAGTTACAGTCAATTAATTCATTTAAAGTAACATTACATATAATGACATATACTAAAAACAAGCCATTGTATCAGACAATACTTATTATGTAAAATATTATATAGAAATATATATAGGATGTGTTCATGTATAAAAACAAAATACAATGGTACTTCACATCTCCTATATTGCAATTGCATATTTGTGCAAACATTAAATAATGTGTCTGTATAGGCACAATGTTAATAAAAACTATTATTGTAAAACCTAAGTACTGGTGTATAGCACATTTCCTGTCCATATATGTGTACATATATACAAATACTGAATAGACTACATATTGAATACAAAACTAATGTTGAAGTGGTCAAGCTGTTATAAAGAGTACATATAAGAAGAGTAGTGCTACTAAATGTTCATAATGCTTATTTGATGTTCCTGCGTCTCCTTAAAATTGGCTTGATAGATGCCCTTTCATTGAGGCCCCTGCCATCATCTGCTCTTAATTTTATAATCCAATTGCCCTGTAGTATCTGATTTATTAATCCACACACAACGGTAAATAAATAAATAAATAAATAAATAAACCAAGCGCTTTCACTTTCATACTTAAAGATTGTTAAATGCAGCTGACAAGTGTATGTTCCTTGATAAAGCCTGGCAGGAGCCGGGTGAAAGCGCTTGGTTTATTTATTTATTTACCGTTGTGTGTGGATTAATAAATCAGATACTACATTACTATCAGCTCCGGGTTCTGTGGCTATTGGATTGGATTTTATTGGTTTTGTTTCTTGTGACTGTCATTTTGGATAATCCAATTGCCCTCCCTGCACTCAGTATAATTCCTAATATCTCCTCCACGAGTGCTGGGGGTTATGACTTCTAAAGCTCTAAATAAAAACTTGTGTGTATCTCCATATTGTGCTGTGTGCTTAGCTAGTGCATTATGCACTGAGCCCTTTCTAATATGGTAAATATGCTCTCATATCCTGTCCCTAAAAGCCCTGTTGGTTTTCCCTACATAAAAAGAGGAACAGGTCTGGCACACAGCCAAATAAACCAAGTGAGAAGTCATGCAATTAGCTGTTGCTGATATTCGAAATTCCTTTTGTAAATCTGGATGAAAAAATTCCTCTTCGGTATCTATATATATATATATACAAAAATTACAGTGGCCACAGGACTCAGTGTGTCCACCTTCAAGTATCCAATCTTCATTTTTAGGGTAGCACAGTAACCTTTTCAAATTCTTCTTGTTCCTAAACAAAAAGTGTGGTTCATCTCCAACTATCTTTTTTAAGCTCTCATCTGTTTGTAAAACGGACCAATGTCTAGTCATAATCCCTCTGATTTCTGTGTGGTCTGAACTGAAAAATGATGGAATTTTGACAAGAGATTGAGTGAGGGTAATATCTGTGGTATTCTTAATGACTGGTGGGCCAAAATAGGGTGCAGCAACATCTTGCCTAAGGGAAGCTATATTGCTTAATTGTCTGGTAATGTCTACTTCATTATAGCCTCTCTCTAATAGCTTTATTTTTAAGGAGAGATACACAAGTTTTTATTTAGAGCTTTAGAAGTCATAACCCCCAGCACTCATGGAGGAGATATTAGGAATTATACGGAGTGCAGGGAGGGTAATTGAATTATAAAATTAAGAGCAGATGAAGGCAGGGGCCTCAATGAAAGGGCATCTATCAAGCCAATTTTAAGGAGATGCAGGAACATCAAATAAGCATTATGAACATTTAGTAGCACTACTCTTCTTATATGTACTCTTTATAACAGCTTGACCAGTTCAACATTAGTTTTGTATTCAATATGTAGTCTATTCAGTATTTGTATATATGTACACATATATGGACAGGAAATGTGCTATACACCAGTACTTAGGTTTTACAATAATAGTTTTTATTAACATTGTGCCTATACAGACACATTATTTAATGTTTGCACAAATATGCAATTGCAATATAGGAGATGTGAAGTACCATTGTATTTTGTTTTTATACATGAAAACATCCTATATATATTTCTATATAATATTTTACATAATAAGTATTGTCTGATACAATGGCTTGTTTTTAGTATATGTCATTATATGTAATGTTACTTTAAATGAATTAATTGACTGTAACTTTTGATTGGGTAGCACATATTTTGAAATTGTATATAAGCCATTTTGTTTTAAGGTGAATGTTTGAAAGATCTGATGATGCTTTTTAGCAAAAGCGCTTATCTGTCTGATACCAGTGAATAAACTACGTTTTATTTGTATATTTTCTCCTGTTTCACTCCATTTTAATCAGTACATTGATTTTATATTTGCTTTTTTGGATATGGCAACGAAGTGTTCATCGGGTTATCTGGCGGTTAGTTTACCAACATTTTCATTAGTGTTTCTAATAAGTTTAAGCACATGGTATGGGTTTCCTGGGTCATAGAGGGGGACCTATAGCTTGCAAGGAAGTGGTACTGGATTTTACCTATGGTGATCTGAACATGGAGCAGCTCAAGTGCATTGTCCTGTTTGACCAGCCTTGAAGTATATTTATTTTTGATGTAAATAGAGACACCTTCACCTTTAGTCCCTGCCTGAGAAGTACTGTAGCTGGCCTAAATGTGTGAAAGACATTATAACCTTGCACTGTTGGTGTGCTCTCTGTGGCTTTAAACTATGTTTCAGTGACCACACAGATGTCAGCATTCTCTAGGCTAGGATAAAGAGAGCTTCTAGGGAGTGGAGTTTTTTTTGTTTAGAATCCTAGCATTGAGCAGTAATACCTTTAAATGTTCTTGGTTTTGATTTGCTATGTCAGAAGTACTTTCATAGGTGTGTGCTAGGCCAATGGTCCTGGAGCCTTTACAAGCCTAGCCCATAGAAGTGCCCTGGCATCATGCAGCCCAACATTAGTTCACAGTGCCTCTATCAAGTACAGCCACTGGAATGATCCCCAGGGTGTACTTTCAATTATCCATTCACTCATCAAGATTTCTCTTGAAGAGGTGCTCTGCTTGACATGTATGGAAAGTCTATTCCAGAGCATGGGCAGTCTCTGGGTGAGGAACCGGTCCCTCCAGCATGTTCTGTTGATTGTGGTAATAAGGTTGAGGTCTCTGGAGCATGTGGTATGGAGGGATTGAGATTTCTTCAGATTTAGCATTTCTAAAAGAGCTGGGTCAGACATGGCTTTGTAAGTCAAGCAGAAATTGCCTCTAAGTAGGTGATATGAGACAGAGAATAGCTGGAGTCTTTTGAGTCTGCCCATGTAGGACATGTGTTTAATGCCTAGGATCCTCTTTGTGAGGTACATCTGTGTCTCTCCAGCTGTTGCAGGTGTCTAGTGAGGTACATGCTAAATGGGGTAGTATACTCGATGATAGGTCAAATGAGGGAAGAGTAGAGAGAGAGACAATGACCTCTTTCTTCCTGGATACAAAACCCTTGGTAATGAGATGTGCCACATAGAAGGCCTTTCTGACCACAGTGGCAATGTGGTGGTCGAAGGAGAGGATGCTGTCAACCTGCATCCCCAAATTTCTTATAACGCCTTCAGTGTTCAGTGGGCTCCCATTGATGTGGTAATTAGTGGGAACTGAGTTATTACCAAAGGGGGATGACGACGCATTTTTTGGCGTTAAGCTTAAGGCCATGGTTTTGACACCAGTCATTGGTCTCAGTGAGGCCTTTCTGTTGGATGTCTGCATCACGTGGGGAGTTAATAATGGCTCCCAGCTTGCAGTCATCTGTGAACTTGGTCAGCCAGAGTCCCTTTGTGTAGGCCTGGACTTCTGAGAAGTAGATGCTGAACAGGAGAGGACCCAGAACTGATCCCTGTGGGACTCCACTCATGACCAGTCGACAGTCTGACTTGGAGTCCGCTACTTTTACACTGTATGTTTTATCTGTGAACCAATGTGCAACCCACCTAGTGATATAGGGGATGATGCCTAGTTTGGTGGGTTTATCAATAATGCCCGAGTGAGGAATGGTATCAAAGGCCTTGGCCAGATTGAGACAGGCTGTATGCACTGCCTTACCTTCATCCACAGCCCTGGTGACTGACTCAAAGAAGTCAACCAGGTTGAGCAGGCATGATCTCCCTTTCACAAAGCCAAATTGCGTGGGATCTAGAGTTTGGAGATTTCCTATATCCTTGTTAATTAGGCCCATGATGATGCGCTCCATAGCTTTACATATCAGACTTGTCAGGCTAATGTGGCAATAGTTCCCAGGGTCTGTAGTAGCTCCCCCTTTATGGAGAGGGATGACTGTTGCAGTGTGCCATTTGGTAGGGATAAATCCTGAGATGAAGCTGTGACTGAACAGGGCACACAAATGTGGTGCCAGTTCACTTTGTAGTTCATGTAGAACACAGCCAGGGTTATTATCGGGTCCCATGGAAGCTGTATTCTTGGCCTTGAACAATGCGGCTTTAACCTGTGGTGCAATAATGCTGGGTGCCTGGCATTCTTCCTGTATTGTGATTGGTCCTTTGGCGGGGGGGGGGTAAAGTTGGCACTGAATCTGTTGGTCAATATGTTGGCAATATCTTTTGGCTGAGTATAGGAGGTATCTCAGAGCAAATCTGGGTATTGCTGTGGAGGTTCTTGATATAGCTATAGAAGGCTTTGTGATTGTTTTTAGTGTCTGCCACAATTCTGACTTCATAGCTGGCTTTAGAGGATTTGATGAGGGATCTCAACTTTTTGTTGAGGCTAATAAGGGAGTTTTTCTAGTCTTGGGACTTCACCTTTTTCTGCAACATTTTCTTCCTTCTGTTGTAGAGTTTATTAATGGCAGGATACCACCAGATTGGCTTCCTTTTTTTGGAGGAGAGCATCTTGGTTCTGTTGGGTATGGGTAGTTTCATGCATTTGTGTGTACATGTTTGTACAGTGCTTTGGTGTATGGCTTGGCAGTCATGCAGCTATTTTCCATTGGCATGGGTACCATGAAGTTAGCCAGCTCTGTTTTTAGGAGTCCAAAGCCAGCTTTGGAGAAGTTTTTCAAGGTGGTTACTTTTGCGGGGGGGGGGGGGTAGGTGACATGTGGATTTCCATGATGATTAGTTTATGGTCAGATCTGACCAGGGTGGGATTGACTATAGGTGTAGAGCAATGGTCTCCCATATTAGTAATAACCAGGTCAAGGATGTTGCATCCTCTAGTGGGGGTCAGAATGAGCTGGTCCAGGGCATTGGAATTGATGAATTCCAGGTAGCGTTGGGCCAGAGTATTGGTGCTTGAGTAGTTTTCCCAGTTGATGGAGGGGCAGTTAAAGTCTCCCAGTAAGAGAGTGTTGGGTTGGACCTTGATAGATTCCCGGGTGCTTAGGAACGTGGAGTGAGAGTCTAGGGACATGGTTTGGAACCTATATCAGGCCATGACCTGGATCACCGTCTTACCCAATGTTAGTTGTACCTGAAGTATCTCAGATGTGTTATGCTTGGCTACTAGTCTGGAGGTGTGCATATCCTTTATGAATATGGAGACACCATCACCTTTGGAGCTTTGGTCCATGTTTCAAGACCAAAAGGTGTGGAATGAGTCATAGCCTGGTAGCACAGGAGTGCTTTCTGCCACTTTAAACCAGGTCTCCGTTACAGCACAAATGTCAGTGTTCTCCATTTTGAGGAGTGCTTCGAGTGAGTGCATCTCGAGATTTAGACTTCTAGAGGTGAGCAGCATTACCCTCAGATTGCATTTATTTATAGCTGTTACAGTAGTAATTTGATCTTTGGAACACAGCCTAAAAAGGCTCTATAGGGGTGTCAAGAGCCTTAGCCAGTACCTGGAAACCCAGAGTTGACAGATGCAGACCATCTCTGGCAAAGCATCGAGGTCTGTCAGTCATGTCATCCCAAGCAGACAGATACTGGATCCCCTTTTGAATGACACCAGAAACTTAGCCAATTTGTTGAAGTCAATCATCAATCGTTTTTTGTTTGTACTGTGGTATAATTCCGGGTGACAGTAGGATACTGTTCAGGGCTAGTGTCATACTTGCCTGGGCCACATAGTCCGAGAGCGCCACCATGTCTCTTTTCATGTAGTCCAGGGAGATGCATCTCAGGTCTTTCACACCCACATGGACAATGACAGAATCATACTTGTACTTGTTGTGGAGTGACCTGAGTGTGTGTGTGTGTGTGTGTGTGTGTGTGTGTGTTATGTGTCAGATTCTGGCACCTGATAGACAGCTGACTGTTACCTTCTCATTATTCAACCTAGTGAGTGGGACATCTGTGTGCCTCACTATTGAGTCACCTATGATCAGTGTATTGGGCAAGGATTTTAACCTTAGGGGCTTAGGTTGAGGGGCACACTGCGGAGGTGACCTATGTATCCTGCAGTTTGTGCTGTATTGTGGTGGTCGAGTGCATTTCTGTCTTGGAGGTCTCTACTGTTTGGATAAATTTCTATTGGGAGCCTCCACAAAGGTGAGTGTGTAGTTTGTGTTTTTATGTGAGAGCTGTAATAGTGGGTGTTCTGGAGGGCTATGTGTTCCATGTGGTGTGGTGCAGGTGTTGACCTTCTCCTCTTGACCAGCTAGTATGATCTTGGCTAGAGAGTGCACAGCTTCCAGTTTGGTGATATAAGTGCACCTCTCACAAGTCTGAGTGTTGGGATGTAAGAGGAGAGGGTTGTGTACATGAGGCAGTTGCTGCATGCCTCAGAATGCCAAAGTGCACCATGTTAATAGGAGAAAGCACAGGGAACTGCCCTTTATTCATGCCAGGAGAGGTTGTCATAACTACTAAGTACTGGAGCTATTTCCCTGAAGAAAGACTAGTGCACTTAGATGTGCAACAATAATTGCTACAAAAACCTGTTGAAGTGCAAAGTGATTAGGCTATCTGAAGTGCAAGAGAGAAAAAACTAGCAAGATCTAAGGGAAAAACTAAAGAGCAGATTTTCTGGCACCAGAAATGCATGCATTTCAGTGTGGCATTGCCTAAAAAAGGCACTATGTGGGGAAGACAATGTTTTAGCTAATATTTGAAAAACCTAGAGGTGAGAGGTGTAGACCATCCCTGGCAAAGCAGCGTTGTCTGTTGCCCATCTCCTCCCATGCTGACAAATATTGCACCTCCTTAGAATGACACCATAAACTAAGCCAATTATTAAAGCAATCATCTTTTGTTCCTACTGTGGCATCATCCTTGGAGAAGTTAAAATGCTGCTCAATGCTAGTCTTATACCAGCCTGAGACACATATTCCGAGAACTGCATAATGTCTCTCTTCATATAGTTTAGGGAGGTATGTCTCAAGTCATTTACTCCCACGTGGACTACGACTGAGTCATATTGGTAACTGTGGTCCAATGACCTGTGTGCGTGCGTAATGTGGTGGATTCTAGCCCCTGATAAGCAACTGACCTGTTTATTGATAGTCAGCCAATTAGAGCCATGTCTTTCCCCCTGGAATATGGGATCAGACATTGGGCTCTCATTCCTGCTCACGCTTCCTAGCTGTTCTATATCCTAAGCCATTAATTCAGGTTAGGACAGCTGGGTTTTAGTAAGGGCTTTAGCTCTCTGTACTAGAAAAGTGGGTGATAATCAAGCCAATTTCTGTAAACAGTAATGCTGAAATGTGTAATCACATTATTGCTTATTTTGCACGTTCAGTGTAATTACCTACATCTACCAAATTAACTGTATAAATTCCATAGAAAGGTATATTTGAAAGTGAGCTAGGACATGTTACACTGAAGCTGTTTGCAAATACCTGTGGAAATGGCATAAAATTTTCCTTATTTGTTGATAACATGTAACTTTTCCTTAAGTATATACATTGTGTTTTTCTGACTTCAAGCTGTTGTTGGTTTAAAGGAGCTGACCCAACTAATGCATGATAAAAAGAGAAGCTCAGTACTTTCATTATCAGTTTATACATTGATCTGTCTGATATTGTAATTTTTTTGCAGAGATCAAAAATCGCACTTTTTGATAAAATGTGGACATACATGAAGAGTGCCGAGCCCTCAGTGTTTGTTAAGACGACAGCTGAGGGAGTGGCCCGTGTACGGAAGTCCAAAGGGAAGTATGCTTACCTACTAGAATCTACCATGAATGAATACATTGAGCAGAGGAAGCCATGCGACACCATGAAAGTGGGAGGAAATCTCGATTCCAAGGGATATGGCATCGCAACACCCAAAGGATCCCCATTAAGGTGGGTGGAATAGTATAACAATGTGTGAAATGTTGTTATAGTATCCCACCTACCCTGATGTATCTTTAATAATGTCCTATGGTTTGTATAAAAAAAGCGAGGTAACTTTTGATCTATCCCAGTCTTTTTATATGAATGTTTTCTTATGAAGGGCTTAAATTTTGAATCTACCAAAATCCTGGCTGAAGTATTCATGCATAACTGAGAGGTAACACTCAGTACTGACTTAATGGTAAAGCTAATTTTGCAATAACCCTAGATTGTTTGATAGCATTGCATTCAGTATCAAAATAATAGCAATGGTCCTATAGTATATGGTGATTGTAAACAAATGCAAAAATTAAGCTAAATATTTATGGAAAAAGCAAAAATGGTATATTTTAATTGGCATGTACTATTGTAACTGTTTACTGCTAAAAGATTTAATATATTTTTTTACCCTTTCAGTCCTTAAACTGTGCAGATCAAACCATACCTTGTTGAAAATGTGTGCTGCTGTTAAACTTTAATGCATAAGTTGAAATTATTTATCAGAATAATAATGATAAAATGCTATATGTTTTGGGGGGAGGCTTGAATAGTTATAGTTTTCACTTAACAATGAATTACATCCATCCTTTATCATATAGTTAACTTTGCTGTTTGTGTTCTTGTTTTGCTGTTTCTTTTTGTGAAGTTACATGCCAGATATTCTGTTGTTTGATGTGGTGGATGTGAGTACATTATTGTAGATGATAGAACCCCCCCCTCATATTAGCACTCTTTCCTTCATTTTTTTTCTTTATATGCTCTACCACCTTACCTAAATCTAGAGCATTACTAGATCATAGAGTTTCCAATATTATGTAGTATTGTGGCCAGTTTAATTGTCTTTCTTTTGTGATAAGAGAGACACAGAAATGAAGAAAAAAAACAAAAAAACATAAAACAAACAAACAAAAAAAAAAAACAACAAATCATTCACCCTGTCTGACAAGTATGTTTTATCGTTTCAAGAACTTTAGTTAACCTCGCAGTACTAAAACTGAATGAGCAAGGCCTGTTGGACAAATTGAAAAACAAATGGTGGTACGACAAAGGAGAGTGCGGCAGCGGGGCAGGTGATTCCAAGGTCAGCCCCAGTGCAAAAAAGTGTTGGGTAATTTAATGCACAGAAAAGTAACCAGCAAGTTGGCACAGTACATTCAAATTGTGACCTTTACACTCAGTAAATATTTTTTTAATTGCTTCGATTTCTCAACATAAATGATTGAATAAATAGATAAATAAAAATATATCAGAAGACTCCTCTTAAATTGAAACCCCTTTGTGAAACTGCTGCCCATGCTGGTTACTTCTGGCGATACATTAATGCACATCTGGCTCTACAAATCTCACCAGGTTTGTTTATGCCAAATGGCGCATCAAAGGTCATCGCCCTTGCTAAGATCTTGAATCAGTGTTATGTAATGAATAACATAAAATAACATTCATAATGTTATTTATGTTATTTTCCACGTGAAGAACCCCAGTAAATCTTGCAGTATTGAAACTCAGTGAGCAAGGCGTCTTAGACAAGCTGAAAAACAAATGGTGGTACGATAAAGGGGAATGTGGAGCCAAGGACTCTGGAAGTAAGGTCAGTCTCTGCAGGTTGTATGTGAAAAAATGTGTGTTATGTGGGCATGACCCACCTTAAATAGAATAAAGCACACAAAAAGCATGAGATTCATTGGTAAGCTATTGTTAATGCCTGCAGATATGCTGATATATATAGATATATATATAGATATATATATATTTATATGCAACTTATTGTAGCTAACAAATATTAATGCATGCTGCAGTAAATTTAAAAAAAATAATGTGTTTTGGTATCATAGTGAAAGTCTGGTTGTCTCTATGGATTTGCTTTGAATGTGAAAAGCAGTGAGTATGCAATTCATATATGTATATACATATTGTAGATATTTAATGTTAATGCAAATTGAGATGCTGCAGTTTACAGGAATGGGAAGAAAATGAAAAAAAAAATCATAGGGAATACCAGTAATTCATATACTCTTCTACATTACTTGAAAAATGGCAGTATGCATATAATTAATTGCAAACACTGTGTTTCCTGTGAAGCCGGCACTCAACAAAGGAATATTTTGTTGGCCTTATCCACCAGCACAAATTGTCTGTTGTCTTACAACATACCGCTTTTCCTTGGCTTGCATCTTTACCTGTGTGCCTCCAGCACAGAACTACAGTCCATCTACTTTACAATGAGCTGTGACACAGCAGTTTACTGCATTTCACTGTAAAGCTTTCAGTGGGACTGTATGACCTGGAATATTTTTTCCTACCAGTCCTTTATATCATCTGCATTCATTTGGAGCTGGTTTCTTCCTTCTTGGCACTTTGTGTGATTTTATTGGTTTTTGGTGCTTTTTGTTTCAAGGACCTATTCCTTCCAACAAGTTATGCATTTTTGCACATGCAGATATTGTATCCTTGCCACTTTTATTCTTTGCAGTCCTATAAGGCACCCCACCAAAAAAAAAACACTATTTTGAAGCACATCAGGGCAGAAGCTGAAAAGTTTTAGCTGAATGGGTACGGAGAACCTATGTTAAAAATTAAGTACTCTATGTACAGATGGAAAAATAGGTCTGACACACTAGCTGAAACCACACATTATTATTCAATGAACATTGTTTCATTTACATTTCTGACTAATCATTGTCAGCTTCAGTAACAAAATTCCTGTAAAATAAAACCAGCTGAAGCTGGGTTATTTAACTTTTAAAATTATATTGCTAGACTCAAACAATAGCTTAGGATTCTTTTGAAGTTAGCTTATAACTCACTTGTTGGTAACATTTTGAGTTATTTCTGTATTTGCTGTTTTCACTTGACTAACAAAGCCGTTCTAGATAGTGCTTGCAATTTAAAATATCAGAAATTGTTTTCGGTGTTTTGTTTTAATTTCATGGTGTATATGTGTGTCTGTAATAAGTATGAATAGCACAACTTTTCTTCTCTGATGGATATTTATATGCATTTCTAGGAGAAGACAAGTGCACTAAGCCTGAGTAACGTTGCTGGAGTTTTCTACATTCTTGTCGGTGGACTTGGTTTGGCAATGCTGGTGGCTTTGATTGAGTTCTGTTACAAGTCCAGAGCAGAGGCGAAACGAATGAAGGTTGCAAAGAATGCACAGAATATTAATCCAACTTCCTCACAGAATTCACAGAATTTTGCAACTTATAAGGAAGGTTACAACGTATATGGGATCGAAAGTGTAAAAATTTAGGGGGTAGGACCGAGGTTCTGATATAAATTATAAAAGTGCACGTTGTAGCTTCATTGTTGCGTCCTTAAGCTGTTAATTGAGGAAGTTAACCAAGAGATCGTATGTATTTTGTTGGTGTCATTTTTTTCAGTATGGTAGTAAAACTGTTTTTTTGATTTGAACAAGGTACATATTATTTGTGAATGTTGTTCTTTGGATGTATAGCTGCAAAGTTGTAATTTTCTGCTAGTGCATGTTATAATTAGTTGTATTATTGTTTTGCTTTTAGTGCTGTGAATTTTTGTTAGAATATTTGATGATTTTGATAAAAATCGATGGCTCATGAATTAATACATGCCTTTTTTTTATTACTTTTTTAAGAGGCTCTTTGGCGAAGCCATGAGGAACAGTGCAAGGCTGTCAATTACGGGAAGTACTGGAGAAAATGGACATGTTATGACTCCAGAATTTCCAAAAGCAGTGCATGCAGTACGTTACATGAGTCCTGGCATGGGAATGAATGTCAGTATGACCGATCTCTCATGATTGATAAGAACCTTTTGAGTGCCTTACACAATGGTTTTATTGTGCGTCTGTTGTCGAAGTGGTGAGAGGCCTCCAGTATCTTGAACACATTTCTTTCAGAAGTGAATCCCAACATTTTTATGGAGTTCATCCTGATTCATAAATGGGTTGCTTATAACCACTACCATAATTTTATATGAGTTGAAGATGAAGCTTGACTGACATGCACAGCTATCATGGAAGTACTGTAATCTAACTGAAGTTGTTGTACAGACTACATGCCAGTTTCTGCAGCTACTGTTGTTGATTCTTTGATTCATACTGACTTAAGCACACTTGACATCAACTGCATCAAGATGTGAAAATGTTTTATAGTAAAAAAAAACAAAGGTCTAAAAAAATTTTTAAGTATTTTCTCAAAAATAAAATGGCTTTTAAATAAATTTGCTTCCATACAGGTTGAATATAAACTAGAAAATTATATATATATAAAAGTCTTTGGGAAGTAAACAAAAGTTATAGTCATCAATTCCATATTTTTCAAAGCCAAATATGTACATGCTGAGGAAAAAGTTTAGATCTTGTACTTTATTATTGTTATCAAGGATTTCCTGTATATCTTATTCTTTAACATTTGGTGTTAATATAAAAAAAAAAAACTTGGCAATGCTTGACATTTGAAATAAAGTTTTCCTATGGTTTTATTTGCAAAAAAAACGGTTCTTCTTTTTGCAAATTATTATTAATAGTGATTGCCTTTGATTCAGAAATGAGATGTTTTTGTGATGTCTACAATGCATCAAACTGTATCCCTAAATGAATTTCTTTAATATTTGTCATTTTAGTGGAACTGTATTGCATACATAAATTTGCAAATTAATGTATATTATACACATAATAATAATAATATAATAATGTATATTAGACAGCATGGCGTATGTAGAATCACAGCAGCAGACTGCTGCAGCATGTTATATGACATGCATGAGGTATATCTGACGTCGTACAATATGTAAAAAATTCCACCATGTCAAAGCTGAATATGTAGAGTGTAGGACAATACCAGCTGGTGAGGTAGAGAAAATATTAATGTCATTTTTTTGTCCGTAACTGACCGAGAATGAAGTACACATGCACGTTTATACACAACATCCCTTTGGCCGTCAGACTTACTAAGTGTTTATCAGTATGTTTGTACATGTCAGTTTTTTAGGACCCACAGCTACTGTTTGACAGCTATTATTATTTGGCTCTATAATGCATGTTGAAGTAAAACACAAATGTATGTGATTGCTAGATTAACAGACAAAATGTAGCAGGCATAGTCCAAATTCTTTACCAGGCAAATTTCCTCCCTTTTGAAGTAGGGGTGGTGGCTGAGCTTCCCAACAACCCTGTTATAACTAAATCCAATACAGACGAATTTGGGGTAAGTTATGGATTAATGTACTGTCTTATGTGGTTAAGCTGTGTTTACATTGGTGTCAGTGAAGAGTAGTAGACCCCAAAGAACATCTGGGGGAATAATAAGTGACTATTAGAGACTGAGAGAGAGAGAGAGACATGTACAATAAAGTAAAAGCATGCAACTGCAATTATTAGTGTTGTGAAACTGTCCAATGCTATCATAAGTGGTTAGATGCAATGTTTCTCTAGCAATGACTCACCTGACCATTATTTTGCCCTCACAGTACATTGTACATAATTTGTAGACGTTTGCTAATTATAGAAATGCTGTAATGTCCATAGAGCAGAGAAAAATGTTTAGTGAAACCTGTTGACTCTGATCTGAATCTGGGACAGTTACTAGAAGTTGAATCTGATGTGAAGGTGGGACAGTTACTACGAGTTGAATATGATCTGAAGGAAGGATAGTTTCTAGGAGCTGAATGTGATCTGAAGGTGGGGCAGTTACTAGAAGCTGAATCTAATGGTGGAAAAGTTACTTGGAGCTGATTCTGATCTGAAGATGGGACAGTTACTCGGAGCTGAATCTTATCTGAAGATGGGACAGTTACTAGGAGATGAATCTTATCTGAAAGTGGGACAGTTACTAGGAGCTAATTCTGGTCCGAACATGGGGCAGTTACTAAGAGCTGAATCTGATCTGAAGATGAAACGGTTAGTAGAAAATGAATCTGATCCATAGATGGGACAGTTCATTGGAGCTGAATATGATCTGAAGAAGGGACAATTAGTAGGAGCTGAATCTGAAATGGAGATAGGACAGTTACTTGGAGCTGACTATGATCTGAAGATGGGGCAGTTAGTAAGAACTGAATCTGATCTGGAGATGGGACACTTACTAGAAGCTGAATCTGATCTGAAGATGGGACAGTTACTAGGAGCTGAATCTTATCTGAAAGAGGGCCAGTTACTAGGAACTTAAATCTGAATATGGGGCAGTTACTAGGAGCTGAATCTGATCTGTAGATGGGACAGTTACTTGGAGCTGAATATGATCAGAAGATGGGACATTTAATAGGTGCTGAATCTGATCTGGAGATAAGGACAGTTACTAGAAGCGGAATCTGATCTGAAGATGGGACAGTTACTAGGGGCTGAATCTAATCTGCAGATGATGGGACAGTTACTTGGAACTGAATATGATCTGAAGATGGGGCATTACTGGGAGTTAAATTTGATATGAAGATGGGACAGTTACTAGGACCTGAATCTGTTATGAAGATGGGATAGTTACTAGGAGATGAATTGGATCTGAAGATGGGACAGTTACTAGGAGTTGAATCTGATCTGAAAGTTGGCCAGTTACTAGGAAATGAATCAGATCTGAAGATGGGACAATTACTAGGAGCTGAATCTGATCTGTAGATGGGACAGTTACTTGGAACTGAATATGATCTGAAGATGGGACAGTTACTGGGAGTTGAATCTGATATGAAGATGGGACAGTTACTAGGACCTGAATCTGTTAAGAAGATGGGATAGTTACTAGGAGATGAATCGGATCTGAAGATGGGACAGTTACTAGGAGATGAATGGGACAGTTACTAGGAGCTGAAGTAAGCATGCGAATGATATAAGTCAATGTGCTTTAATTAATGTATGTAGTCCCAGAAGATATTCAGAAGATGAATAGGAAAGGAAAGGATGCAGATCTGGCATGAGAATAGCTGTAGATTAACTGGGAGCAAAAGCAGCAAAATGTAGAGAATTCAGATAAGTTTATAGAGGCATATGCTGAGGCTGTCATGGACGGAGATGTAGATTCTGCTCAGGATCACTTCACCTTGTTATGCCTTCAGTTAGCAAAACAAATGACCAGGCTAGAGGATTTGATACTATTAGAATAAGGATCACATTGCTGAAATATAGTCTGGTAATATGCACTGGAATATGTGTACAAAGATGAGATGCTGTGCCACAAAATCAGCTTTGTAAATTTGAGATGTGAAGTACATGTACTTATATGTATTACTTTAAACAATTATGAGAAAATCAAAACTAATATTAGGCACTAATGGCTGAGGTATGGTGAAGACAGCTGTAAAAACCAAAGATGGTTAGTCATGCCAGAGGTGGGTATGTTCATAGGTTCATAAGTTCATAGGTAGGTACTAGGCTATCTGCCTGAGGGCATTTATAAGCCTAGCCAGAGTGTGTCAGCTTTCACTGCCCCATTGATTAATTAACTGAGCTTCTGTCAAGAAGAGCCAATTAAGTGATCCCAGGGGTGTATTTTCTGTTACCCATCCACTTGTCAAATTTTCTCTTGAAGAGTGTTAGTGATTGGCTCTGCCTAATGTAGTTAGGAATTTTTTTCCAAAGCATGGGGAGTCTCTGTGACAGGAATCTATCCCACCAGCATGTTCTGTTTATTGTTGTGGTGAGGTTTAGCTCACTAGAGCGAGTGGCTCGCAGTGACTTGGGTTTCTTTAGGTGGAGCATGTCCATCAATTCTGAGTTGGACATGGCTTTGTAAGCCAGGCAGAGATCACCTCTGAGTAAGCGATATGCCACTGAGTACAGCTGGAGATTTTCCAGTTGGGCTGCACAGGACATATGTTTTAGACCAGTAATCCTCTTGGTGAGGTACTTTTGTGGTCTTTCCAGCTGTTGGAAGTGTCTTGTGAGGTACATCCCAAACGGGGCATTGTACTCTATGATGGGTTTGATGAGTGATGAGTAAAGGGGCACTATAACCTCTTTATTTCTAGATGTGAACCCTTTCATAAGTAGATGGGCTACATAGAAGGATTTCCTAACTACTTTGGCAATATGATTGTCAAAAGAGAAATTACCATCTACCTGGGTCCCCAGATCTCTTATTACATATTCTGTATTAAGGGGGCTGCCACCTATGTGGTAATTCATGGGTGTTTTGTTTTTCCCAAATGGGATGATTATGCATTTTTTGGCATTTAGCTTGAGACCATGACTTTGACACCTGGTGTCCATCTCAGTAAGGTCCTTTTGGAGAATGTCTGTGTCAGCCGGAGAGTCAATTATGGCTCGCCGTTTGCAGTCATCGGTGAACTTGGTTAGCCATAGTCCTCCTGTGTTTGCCTGTACTTCTGAGAAGTGTATGCCAAACAGTAGGGGTCCCAGGACCGAGCCTTGTGGGACACCACTTGTGACTGGTTTAGAGTCGGACCTGGAGCCCACTATTCTTACCGTGTGAGTTCTGTCTGTAAGCCAGTTGGCAACCCATCTCATGATGTAGGGGTTTATGTTCAGGCTGGTGAGTTTTTCTATAATTCCCGAGTGGAGAATGGTGTCAAAAGCCTTGGTGAGGTCAAGGTAGGCTGTGTGAACTACCTTCCCCTCATCTATGGCCTTGTTGACTGTCTCGAAGAAGTCCCGTAGGCATGATCTGCCCTTAACAAAGCCGAACAGGGTTGGGTCAAGTGTTTGGAGGTACCCGATGTCTTTGTTAATGAGTTCCATGATGATGCACTCCATAGCCTTGCAGACCAGGCTAGTCAGGCTTATGGGGCGATAGTTACCAGAGTCAGTTGTGGCCCCTCCTTTGTGGAGCGGAATAACCGTTGTTGTTTGCCATTCTATGGGCACGTAGCCTGTGGAGAGGCTTAGGTTGAACAGTGTGTTTAGGTGGGGGATTAGTTCGTTCTGTAGTTCATGCAAGACGCAGCCTGGGACACCATCTGGCCCCATTGACGCTGTGCTTTTGGCTTTTGAATGGGCTGTTTTCACCTGTGTATCTGTGATTTCTGGGACACTACAATTTTCCAGTATTGTTGTGGGCCCTTTTGGGCGAGGGAGGGGGGTGAAGTTTGCACTGAATCTATCTGCCAGGATGTTGGCAATATCAGTGGGTTCAGTATATTTTGTGCTATTTTGCACTAGCTCAGAGCATATCTGTGAATTGCCACTTAGATTCTTGACATAGCTAAAGAAGGCTTTGTGATTATCTTTTGAATCCTTGGCTATTTTTCTTTTGAAGTTAGCCTTGGAGGATTTTATGAAGGACCTTAGTTTCTTACTGATACTGATCAGGGATGTCTTTCCTTCTTGGAATTTGCTTTTTTTCTGAACTAGTTTCCTCCTTCTATTGTATAGCCTGTTTATGGCAGGGGTCCACCAGACTGGTTTCCTTCTCTTAGGGGAGTGAGTCTTGGTTTTGCTAGGGATGGCACAATCCATGCATCCTTGTAGGTGCTCATAGAGTGCATTTGTAAAGGTTCCTGCATCTTGAACACTGTTATCCTTTAGCTTGGGGGCTGTGAAACTTACCACCTCTGTCTTAAGTAAGGTGAAGTTTGCTATAGAAAAGTTTTTCATTGTGATTTACTTGGTTGGAGGTGGTGGTGTGTTGTGGACATGAAGAGTGATTAGTTTATGGTCTGATCTAACCAGTGACGGGTTGACCTCTGGTGTGGAACACCTGTCACCCATGTTGGTGATGGCCAGGTCCAATATGTTTTCACCTCTGGTAGGGGAGTTTATCAGCTGATCCAGGGCATTTGAGTTGATAAATTCCAGGAAGCGCTGAACCTGGGAGTTTATACTTGAGTAGTTTCCCAGTTAATGATAGGGTAATTGAAGTCACCCAATATCAGGGTGTTTGGTAGGATCTTCATGTTTTCCAGTGTCTCCAGAAAAGCGGAGTGATGGTCCTGGGTCATGGAGCATGATCTGTAGCAGGACACAATTTGCATTGCAGATTTGCCTGATGTTAGTTGCACATGGATGATCTCGGAGGTATCATGCTGCGCCACTAACCTGGAGGTGTAGGTATCCTTGATGAATATGGATATACCCCCTCCTTTTGTGTTTCAGTCCATGTTCTGTGGCCGAAATGTGTGTTATGAGTTGTAGCCCGGTAGTGCTGGAGTGTTCTGTGGAGCCTTGAACTAGGTTTCAGTTACTACACAGATGTCGACGTTCTCCATACTGAGGAGTGCTTCGAGCGCATGCATTTTGAGATTTAAACTCCTGGCGTTGAGTAGCATAACCCTCATTTTTTTACTTGTGCTGTTTATGGAGGTGGGTTTGACTTTTGAGCCTTGCCTAAAAAAGGCACCATGGGGGCACAAGAGCCTTGGCCAGTATTCGAAAGCATAGGGATGACAGGTGCAAGCCGTCTCTTGCGAAGCAATGGTGCCTGCGAGCATGTCGTCCCAGGCTGACAGACACTGGATCCCCTTTGAATGACACCAGAAGCTTAGCCAATTGTTGAACTTGATAATTTTTTCTTTATACTGCGGTATCATTCTTGGTGTGGGCAGGATGCTAGTCAGGGTCATACCCACCTGGGCTACATGATCAGAGAGCTCTTCCATGTCTCTTTTCATATAGTCCAGGGAGGTAAGTCTCATGTCATTCACACCAACATGAACAATGACAGAGTCATATTTGTACTTGTTCTGGAGTGACCTGAGTGCTTGTGTTATGTGGTGGATTCTGGCTCGCGACAGGCAGCTAACAGTAACTTTCTCCTTGTCCAGCCTAGTGAGTGGGACATCAGTGTGCCTGACTATAGTTAATTGGTGATAGGGATCAGATTAAAGGAATCAATGGCACTGTTCCAAACACTGAAAAAAAAAGATAAATGGATTTGGGATGACATAAAGGAAGCATAGTAAAACCTCTATATACTTATCTGGCACATCTATGGTGGGGCAAGAGGAGCAACTATTGCAGTCACAATGTGTTGAAGGAGGTGTGATCAGCAGATCCAGATCTGCTTAATGATCTATTAGCTTTTAAAAGCTGGTATTGCATTTGTGGTCAAACCTGAGTGCTGTAGCTCTCTGTGTTTGCTCTAAACTGTGGCAAGTAAAAAAAAATAGAAAACCTCTTTTTTAAGTACTACTTGTGCACTGTAGTGTTCCTTGCAGACAGGGTATAAACTGTAGCAATTGTTTGCTACATTTGTAGCAAGCAATTTGTTACAGTTTAAAAGAAGACATTTTTTTAATAAAATGTGGGAAAGGAGTATCTGGGGCAGGGTATAGAAACTGGACCTGAATGGCTGAGTAGGAAGGGGGGGGGGGCATGTCCTACATCTGGCCACCTGGTTGGTGTGCCAGTAGAAGCAAGCCAGTCACTTGGTGTAGCAATCAGCTTATTAAAGTTTTTTTCTCTAAGAGTGTAGAGAGCTGGTTTGTGGTACCAGCAAAAGGCACTGTTTGAATCCGCTATCCTTCTGTTTTGAAGATTTTAGTATGCAATACTGACAAGAATGTATTTAGAAGATTTATTGAGGGAAAGAGTGCATACTGAGTGGGACTTAAAATATTAGTGCTGTCAAGAAATTAATTGCTGACTGGTTTTGGAAAAAGCAGTTCAGGTTAAGAAAACAGAAGCTTTTGAATACAGGGATCACCATTCCACTAGCCTAAGCTATATGGGTCTTGACATAGCTTTGGGTACCCACCATGCATTCCAACTGCCATTCCATATACAAGCCAATTGGAGTGCCAAAGCACTAGAGCTTGTTTTGCAACCGAAGTGAGCATTTTCTAACAGCCTCTGTAATTCGGTCGGCCAGCATCAAACAGATGGGTAGATAAATCCTCATTGGGTTAAGCCTTCCTATTTTATTAGCTTTTATGACAAAAATGTGTACTTTTCCTGTTAGATAATTTACATGTGCTATAATACACTGTGACTTGGTCTGACATGGTACTGTCATAACTGAGTTTTTATGTCAGTGCTTGCATAAACTTTTTTCTGAGGAGTAGTTTATATTTTGACTAAAAACTGTTATATTTGTTGAAGTTTTATATCTTTGGGACAGTATATTGTGCTTTCAGGAGACTTTCAGTGGTTTACTTTACCACAGAACCCCTTATTCCCTGCCTCTCTACATTTTAGATGTCTTTCGCAGCTTACCAATGGAGCAGAAATTGGTCACACTGGTTGTATCTTCCTCAGTGCACAAAAAATAAACTTGTTTAGGAATCTTCAAGGGTCAGACCAACTCCTAGCTTGTCTCAGCCACTGGTGAGTAAATCAGCTGTGAGCATCTGTTGCTCCTCTGACCACCCTTCATATTCCCCTGTACACTTAGTGTAGCCTTCCAAGCCACCAAAGACTGTGGGATAGCTATGTCCTTTGTGGCTTTAAGAATGTCCTTAGCAGGCAAGGGAGTAGCACTATTGTCATTGTCTGCAGAAAGGACAGGTGAACTACGATGGGGTTGTGGATGCTGGGTACAGTGTGTATGAGGGCCAGGCTTTGTTCAGGGAGAATCTTGTTTCCATTTCAATGGACAGGGTACATTTAATGGGATTTTTTGAGGCACTGATTACTGCTTTTTCCTCATTTTCACAACTTTTCAGTAAAAAGGAAGAGTCTTTTCTCATAGATTCATAGGTTCATATGTAAGTACTAGTATAGCTGCCCTTATGGGCTATTCTTAACCCTATCCAGTTTCCCTTTCTGTGCATGGATTAACCTTTCCCATTTGGTTATAGACTGGCCTTACCCATCCATTGGTTGACAATTATATATTACCCATAATGAGAATAACTGGGATCATACCATAGATAATTTGAGGGGACACATGCATTGAATAAAGCTTTTAGGAGCTGGCTCTGTCCATTATTAGAACAGAGGGCAGTCCTGGAGTAAATTTTATGTTTCCCATTCATAGTTCCGAGTTGCACTTGAATAGGGACAGGGATGAACTTTGTTTAATGTGGATGGGGAGTCTGTTCCACAGCAGTTGTATCCTCTGCTAGATATACATGTCCTTCCAAACTGTTCTGCTGATGTCATAGAAGAGATTTCGATACCTAGACCTAGACCAAGTATTACCGGTACCATTAGACTTGCTGATGTGCAGTACATCCATCAGCATTGGGTCAGAGGATTCCTTGTATGCCAGATGCAGGTCACCTCTTAGCAGTTTGTAAGATACCAAGTATAGTGACAGAGCTTAAACTCAGTCTATGTAGGACATGTTGTTTAGGTCTTGTATCCTGTTAGTAAGGTATTTCTATGGGCATTCCAGTTGCTGCATGTGCCTTGACAGATACATGCCAAAGGGGACATTATATTCAATAATTAGCCTAATGAGGGGCCGAGTAGAGCGGGACAATGACATACCTAGATCAAAACACGACCCCTTTGTTTATAAGCTGTGCAATATAAAAATAATTTCTTACAATAGACACGGTCAAAATTTAGGCCACTGTCCACATACATTTCCAGTATTATCAATGTGGTAGTTCTCTGGGGTAGATGACTTACCAATGGAAAGAACAATGTTATTTCCTGACATTTAGATTCAGTCCATGATTTTGGCACCAGATATTTATTTCGAACAAACCTTCTTGCAGGATGGCTAAGTCATTTAGGGATTCGGTGACTACTCTCAGCTTGTAGTCATCTGCAAACTTAGTCAGCCACAGCCCTTTGTCACTGGCTTTTACTTCAGAAAAGTAGATGCTAAACAAGAAGGTTGCAAGCATGGAACCCTGAGGGACTCCACTTGTGTCTGTTCTCTTTGTGGAGATAATTCCCCCTATTTTGATTTTTTGTGTCCTACCTGTAAGCAGTCCAGTGGGTGACACAGGGGTTTATTCCCAGTTTATTTAGATTTTCTGCTATACCTGGTTAGGGAATTGTGTCAAACACTTTGGCTAGGTTAAGCTATGAGTTGTGTATTATTTTGCCTTCATCCAGTGCTTTGGAGACCTTTTCAAAAAATCCACCAGTTTAAGTAAGCATGACATGCCCTTGATGAATCCAAACTAAAATTGATCCAGTGTTTGTAGATTCCCTATGTCCTGACTGATTATTTCCATGATAAGTCTTTCCATGGCTTTGGCTATGAGGGTGGCCAGACTTATGGGTCTGTAATTGCCTGGGTCTGAGGAAGGTCCACCTTTATGCAGGGGATTGACTATTGCTGTTCTCCATTTGCTCAGTACAAAACCTGTGTGGTGGCTGAGCTTGAACAGTATTTTTAGGGGTGTGACTAAATCATGCATCATGCTATTTAAGACACATCCAGGGATATTACCAGGACTCACTGATGCAATATTTTAGCTTTTGATTGCACTTTTAGGACATGGTCTTTTGTGATGGCTGGAAGCAAGACAGTTTCAGGTAAATCTTGAGGGACAGATGAGAAGGGGTTTAGGCTAAATTTATAGGCCAGTAGGTTCACTATAACATCATTCACAATCAACTTAGCACAATACTCCACTGTGCCTTTGAGATTACAGACATAACTAAAAAATGCCTTCTGATTATATTTGGCTTGTATCTATTTTACCCTGAAACGTGGCTTTGGTGGATTTTATGAAGCTCATGAGTTGTTTATTTCACAGACAAGGGCTGTACGATTTTGGGAATTACTCTTCTTACTTTTGGTCAAAATGATTTTGCTTTTATTATGAGGCTTGTTGACACTATGGTTCCAACATGTGGGTTTGTTTCTGGCATTTGCCCTGTGCTTGTTCCTATACAGCCGTTTACATGCAGGTATAGGTTGGTGGCATACATTTTTGAGTATTCAGTGAAGTTAACTGGATTTGGTGGGGAGTCAGTGCTTGCTGATGTATCACTTAGAGGTAGGTAGTTGGTTTTAAAGAAATTTCTAAAGGTACTTTAGGTAGAAGGGATCTCTGGTTTCAATTTTATTTCTAAGGAGAAATAGAAATTCACAAAAGAATAAATGAAAGAAACGTCCTTAATGATGTGCAGAGGATAACCCGGAGCCAGAAATAAATTATAAAACAGTACAGTAGTGAATTGTAGGAAGAAACGTGCTTAACTCTGGTTAATAAAGTTTTATACATTATTGCTGCCTCTAAGTTGTCCACTAAAGGAAGTTTGTTTTGTTTATTTCTAAGGAGACTATGGTCAAACCTAACAAGTGATGAAGATATGCAAGGGATGATACAAAATGCTTTCATACTAGTAACTAAGATGTAATTCCTCGTAGTGGGTAGTCTGATTAATTATTCCAGGGCATTTGTATTGACAAAGTCCAGGAATATCTGTACTTGTACCCTAGCGGTGGTGTAGGTTTCCCATTTTATAGCTGGATAATTTAGATCATCTGGGAAAATTGTACTGTGTTTAATATTGAGTGATTCTAGTTCCTGTGCATAGCCATTGTAGTGTTCTTATGTTGTAGAGGAAGTTCTATAGCAAGCAAAATATATGATACAGGACTTTTCTGATGGTTATTTCAGTATGAAGAAGTTATTGTGCATTATGCTGCTTTACCAGCCTTGATGTGAGTTTTCTCTAGGTGAAGATTTCAACATCTCCAACTTTTTTCCCCTCCTGTGCAGTAGTTGGTCTAAACATGTGAAAGGAGTTAAAGCCGTGCAAAGCTAGAGTGCTGTCCGCTATTTTAAATCATGTCTCAATCACTACACAGAGATTAATGTCCAACAGGGTGAGTAGTGCTTGTAGTGACTGGAGTTTCTTATTTAGGTTCCTAGCATTGATCAGTAACACCTTCATATTTTCCTTTGCTTTTTTTCATTATGTTGGCAGGGTTATCAGTTTGTCATTGCTTAAAAAAATGCACTGTATGGTTATGGGGGTGAACAATATCTTTGCCAATAATTAAAAACCTAGAGGGGAGAGATTCAGGCCATGCCCAGCAAAGCAATGTGGTCTGTTGATCATATCCTTCCGGGATGACAAATATTGGACCCCTGTGAATGACACCAAAAACTAAGCCAATTATAGAATTCATTTTTTTTTTTTTTTTTGCTCATATCACAGAATTATCCTTGGAGAAGGTAGAATGCTGCTCAATGCTAGGCTCATACCTATCTTGGACACACAGTCTGAGAGCTCAGTCATGTCCGTCTTCATATAGTCCAGGGAGGTTCACCTGAAGTCACTGATACTGGCATGAACTATGACAGAATCATACTGGTACTTGTTCAAGGACTTGTGTGCAAGCATGATCTGATGGATCCTGGCATGAGACAAGCAACTAACCATCACTCTTTCCATGCTCAGCCTAATAAAAGGTACATATGTGTCATACAGTGGAGTTACCTATAAAAAGAATGTTTGGTTGGTTTGATGCCTGCCTTATGGTTACAGCATCTGTGACTTTGGGACTCTGTGCTTTGTGAGGAGGTAAGCTTAATTACTGAGTGTGCTTTGTGCTTGTGTTGTGTTTTAGAGGCCTTTGAGGTTTAGGAAAGTTAAACTTTAGAACCTTCGCATATTATGAATTATGTGTGTTGTGAGGGCCTTGGAGAGGTGTGATGTGTGATGCACTGTTGACAATTTTGATGTCTCAGTTTACTGTGTGTGATATTTTTGCCTCTGAGGATATTACATATGTACACCTCTCATGCACTGTGTTATGCTCTTTGAGTAATAGAAGGTCAGCATGAGACAGTTCTTACACTGCCTCAAGATACCCATCTGAATCAGGCTGGCTAGAGAAGTTGTGGATACATGCTCGTCCATGATACCAACAGGAATGACTCTGAGGAAAGAGATAACTAACTGCTTTGAGTTTGGTTTTAGGATATAGTTTGAGTGGACTTCCTACCGAGTATTTAGTTTAGTTCAAAACAACTAACCTAGAAAACTTTCTTCTGCCACCAGAAAGAACCAGTAAACTAATTACAGTAAAAAAACTCACTCATTTAATCAAAGGTCTTTTAGCCTGGTGAGTAGTTTAAGTGGGGGAGAGACTTTGCAAAATCACATTTATATGCTTATTGTCAACAGTCAATAAATGGGGACAGGGAGGGAATTATGTTGTCAACTTATCGTAAGGGGCAGGCATCAACAGGTACATAGATTTTAATTCAGTGCAACTATGTCCTGGAATTACTAATGTAGGTTTAACTAATGCTGATGCAGACATGAATAAAAAAAAAAAAACTGATCAAGAAATTAAAACAATTATTTTCTCTATGTAATGGAACAATTGTAATGCAACAGTAATTTAAAACATCATAACAAACAACATCTTTGGAATTCTTAGACCCCCAGCTCTTTGCTGACTGGCCTAGAACTGCCTTAATGCAAAGACTAGTTCTAAACTAGCCTGGCATACACTCAGTATATAAGAAAGAAACTAGGGTTTAATGCCAAAAGTTAGATCACTGAAACAACTAAATCCAGTGCAAGTATGTCCTGGAATTATTAATATTTATTTTATTTATTTACATTTGTTTACTGGATATTGTACGACTGGGCAAGAAGCCCATTTTCAGTTTAGACCTGGTGAGAAAAGCTCCCAAGCAATGGTTACAAAAGTTAGCATGAAAAGAAAATACACACATTGTACAAATGAGTAAAGTTACAAGTGTTGATAATAATAAACGGTACAGATATGATAAGAATAAAAAAAGTAAAAAAATCTACACATCAATGTATTAGAGTGTGATGCCCCTCAGTGGCCCAGTAACCAAGGAGCCTCAATCCTCACCAGTAGCACCAGTGAGGGACATGCACATTGGGAGGATGACAAGTATACATACATAGTACAATACAATTTCCCTTAAGAGCACACATAGATCACAGTCAGTCTGGGGCTGGTTTCTGCCACTTTCTCCTGATGCCCAATAAGATTCCCCTAGGGCACAGTTATAGGGTTAAGATCGCAGCTGAGTGGTCAAGCCAAAACCTCCAGCACCCTCTCTGTCCAACCAGTGCTTCATGTCCCTCTCCAAGTAGCTGACACACACACACACACGCACACACACACACACACACACACACACACACACACACACACACACACACACACACACACACACACACACACACACACTTTGAGATTTGATTGCTATACAAACACACAGACACTCCGGGGGAAGGCTGGCACAGGTTTACTAGCTATGCCCCCTTCTGCCCAGATTATAAGGTAGTTATCACTGCCACCAACCACGCTTACTTATTAGCTACTTTAAGGCCCTTCCCAAAGGTTGACCAATCTTACCGCATAATGTTACTATTATCCAAATAGTAAGTGTGACCAAGACTTGAAGAATGTTTAGGAGTGGCCTATACAGTGTCACCAAATACATATGCAAGTACTCTCAGAGGTAAAATATCTCTAAACAAACCAGCCACAATTAAAAGGTTTAAATATATTTAATAATAAATAATAAAAGAAAAAGACAATATTCAATAACTCAACACAGTGACAACAGAGTTCAGAATCATAGGAAATATTTTAAAACAACATTGCAGGACAGTCTCACATAAATACAGAAAACATTTAAACCAATCTTACTATATTCCTATCTATCTCTAAGAGAGATTACTGTAATCTAGTACTTACTATTAGCAAGGCAGAAGTGTTGAATGGATGTTTTCAGATCCAAGACAAGATACAAAATGCACAGACTTTTCTCTGAGAGATAGTTCTTAAATTAATAACAACACATTACTGCTGTGTCAACTTGATGACATCACTACTTGTCACCTCTGCCTTCAGTTTTCAGGCTAACAGAAACTTAATATTTAGCACCTCTGTGTCAAAATTACTTATCTCTCAGAAGTTTGCCTAGAACTGGAAGTGTAAAACAGTTGAACACTTTTACATTTGAAACCTGCAATTATTTCTGTTTCCAGACAATAGAAAGGACTTCTAGCTGTAGACATCCTGTCTTCTTGCTGTATTAACTAACTTTATAACACATCATAAAACTCTTCACTTATTTTCTGAGAGTTTGCAAGTTAACTCTGTTCTTTTCCAGTAGGGTACACTGTGGTTACATTCTTGAAGCTCAGTACATAACATACAGTTCAACACACACTTCTGCACCAGTAGTTCAATATTCACTTAACATATAATTTTCTTACATTTGTAAGAGAAGCATACAAATCATATTAATATTCACAAATGACATAGAATTATTTACAAAATTCTAGATAACTGGGCTGGCAGCCTCACATAGAGTTCAGATTACATGGTAAAAATAATAAGATTTTTTTTTTAAGTGCAGGATTGACCGGTGAAGTCATTCATAGGCTACTCAGTAAAAGGATATAGCAAGGAGGAATAACAGAATGACAGAGGAGCAGAGTGAGATAATTTAGCCAGAGGAAGTGCGTGAACACAACCAATGATTTTAGTAGTATTCTAGTAGGTGTCATTTGAAGTTCTGAGTATCAGGACAGGATATAATATACTGTGGAAGTGAATTCCAAGCTTTAGATACTGAGTGATTATATAGTGAATCACCATGAAAGTTATGAGATTTGCTAATATTGAACAGTACTTTATCAGCTGACTGAAGTGAGGTCAGATTAGTATAAGGTTGAACAAGGTCAGATAGGACTGGACAGTGGTCATGTTTATGGATAACAGAGTGAGCAACTATTAACTGATTAAGAGTGAGTAAGTGAGGGAATTCAATCCAGCCAAGATATTGTAGTGCAGTACAATGATGTGATTTATTATTGCAAGATTCAAGGTTGTTTAAGTCTCATTTACGAAGGTTAGTGAATATTTGTGAACAGTAAAGTAACAGATAGGAGATGAGTCTTAGCTGTGGTGAGTCTGGTATGATTGGTAAGATATGGTTTAGCTCGATAAAGAGCACCACTTTTAATACGGACTTTTTTGATTGTTAAAGCTATGTGACTATCAAACTTTAGGCCATTGTATATACTAACACTGAGAAGTTTTGCTTGCTCCATGGGTTCAATAATTTTGCCATTGCAGAAACAGATAGAAAGTGGAGCTTGTTTATTTTTTATGGAGGAATGGGAAAACGCCATAAGTTTGGTTTTGTTAGGGTTTAAAATGAGTTCATGGTCTGATAAGTATTTTTCAGTACTATGCAGGGTGTTCTGAGTTTTATTTTGGAGCTCATTCAGGGTGGGGATGGAGCAGATAAATGAAGAGTCATCTGCATATTGAATGATAGAGGTGGGATTAGCTGTAGAACAAAGATTATTATAAAAGTAATGAAGAGACGTGGGCCAAGAATAGAACCTTGTGGGACACCAACAGTAATTTGTAGTAAGGGAGAGAGTTTATTATCTCAAAAGGTGGTTTGTTTATGGTTAGAGAGATAACTATGAAACAAGCAAGCAACAGAAATGGACAACCAAATTCTTTCCCTAGGAAAAAAATTGGTTTTCTGTTGCTTCAATATTTTCAGCTTTCACTGAATAGGGTTCGATATTAGAACATTCAAAGTTTTGAAACTTTGATGTTCTAATATAAACTCTGTAGGACTACTGCACCCAGATCAGTTTTGATGAGATTTGCTTGGCTTCATCCTCAAAATCTTCCTGCTGAAGTTAAATCTGTGATTTTAAATTCACCATTAATTAAGAAGACCCTGACGGCACTTCACAGCTGAGGTGCTTAAGAACTGTGATGAAAGGGAAAAACTGATTCATGGAGTCATTCAGATTTTTCCAAACCTCTTTTTCAGACCAAATAAATAGTTCACCCTCCACCTCAGCCCCCTTTTTCAATAAACAGTTTAAGCAGCAAGGAGGCAATAATATTCTCAAAAAGAAAGGAAAAACCTTAATATCTCAAGGACAGTCGTCACAGTCAGTATGACTTTATGCCTGTTCAGGCTCCCTCTACTTCGCTTCCTGGCAATTTTTCAATGTCCCTGTGTCTTCATCTTCCCTTTTAGCTTCAGATTGCCTCAGACAGTTATGAGTTCTGAATGTAATCCAAAGGGGTTTCTCTTGGCAATGGGAATCTCTTCTCCTTTTCAAAGGATTCCTTCTCGACTAGACACCCACATTTCTTTCTTTCTCCAATACTGCACAGCATGCTGTCTCAGAGAGTCATAGAATCAGCACTTGTTTATCTCAAAGGCAAAGGTTATTATTCAAGGATATTTATAGTTCTCAAATCAAAAGGATCTTGCAGTCCAGTGCTAGATCTTTTTGCTCTAAACTTCGATCTCAAAGTTCAAAATGCTATCACTTCAAAATCTTGTAACTTTGATTCCTGATCTAGCTCTCATGGCAAAGTTGGAACTAAAGGACATATATCTTCACATTCCTATTGCCAAGCAATTCAGGCATTAAAGATTTGCTGTGTGTGGCATACATTATCAGTTCAGTGTTTTATCCTTTGGACTCTCCACTGCATCAGCAGTATTCACAAACTATATAGCTCCAGTCATTACTTATAGTAGACTCCAGTGCATTCACATATTTCTATACTGAAGGATTGTCTTATCTTTGCAAACTCATTTTCCAACTCTCAAGAGTCTCTAGCAGTTGTTCAAGAACTTCTACCCAGTCTGGGATTCTCAAATTAATTTTTTCTCATTCCGTCTCACAACATGATTTTCTTCTTTTTTATAAAAATTGTTTTATTAATTTAATATAGTTACACTCTGTATACAGAATGGAAAAAAAATCAACATTGCATAATGTTATTCAGTGATAGGAATACATTGAATCATCAAGGTAATCTTATACAATTAATACATTATTAATCTTATTTCAATAGCAACATTTCAAGGTTATCCCAACGACTAAAGGTCTTAGTATGACATAGATATTATTATGATTTCTTTTTTTTTTAGTTTTACATTGTATTGCGGTTAAGTTTAAAAATTATTTGAAAGTAAGAACTGAGTTTGATTTCCAATTTTTTGTGATAACTTGTCTAGCAACTGCCAAGAAAACCCAAAACATGTTTTGCTGTTTGGCGGCTTTTACAGATGCAGGAAGTGGAATATTCATTAGTATTACTGATCTAGTTAAAGAACAATTATCAGACTATAACCTGTTAAGAAACATGCTTATCTCTTCCCAATATACATTTCATTTTTCACAATCCCTAAACATGAGTCCAGATAGCTATTATATCTGTATTGCATCTCCAACAAACTGAAGAAATCATTTTACTAAACTTAAAGATTTTATAGAGCTTAACAAACATTCTATGTATATATTTTCACATAAAAACTTTCCAGTATAAACTTGAAAAAGTTTGACTAACTGATTTAAGTAACAAAGTTTTATTCTTACCATTTATTGAGTCACTCAATCTGCTACTGTCTAAAAAGTTACATAATTTTGCATCAGAATTATTATTAGTATTTATAATTAACTTATATAACTTCAACAAGGGTACTTCATAGGTCAATCTACCTTTGATGATAGCATTCATTTATTCATATAATGGGGGAATAGTGTTCTTTTCCTCTTCAATTGTATTATCTATAAATTCATTTCATTTTGTACTGATGGATAATATTAACTGATTAGCAGATTCATCCAAGTTATATTACTTCATTAAATATTCTGGTGACTTAGCTTTTCCTTTTTCAAAGCAATTAGACCATAATACTAATCCCCTCCTTTTTAGTAAATTTATTGTAACATTGTTCTGAGTTTCCATAAATCTAGAGGTATGTGCAATATTAATGCAAAAATTTCCATTTTGATATTAATGGAGTTTTAAAAACATATTTCTTGAGTTCATACATGCAAGGTCTAAAGACTGAAATTAATTTCCTTCTAAGGTAAATTTTGTTAACCAGATGAAAGTATTGTTACATAGTTCTAATTTATTATATTTAATAAATTTATAATAATTTAGTATAATCTGCTCCTGGATGGCTTTCTGTTGACTAGTATAAGTTGAGTCTATCCAGAGTATAACAGAGTTCAAATTTGAAGCAGTAGAATAAGATTCTACATCTCAGAAGCTAATACCACCATGCTCCCATAATCGTATATGATTTCTATTTGCAATTCTCAGCCTTTTAGGATACCGTAAGAATGAAGTTAACAATTTTTCCATTTTCTTTTACAAATTTTTGTCAGGTATTAAAGGTATTGATTTCAATACATATATAATCTTAGGTAATATAATCATTTTAATAAGTACTAACATATCCTCAAAAGTAAAAAAGAAACATTCATTTTTTTTAATAAGAAGTAACACTTCCTCAACTATTTTTTCAAAATTATTATTAATAATTATACTGACATCTTGATAGATTTTTATTCCTAAATATTTTAGTTCTTTTGCTTCCAAATATTTATATTTATCTTTAAACTTACTATGTAGTAATTGATTTAACACTGAAGTTTCAGTTTTATTATTATTATTATTATTAATAAATTTCAGCAGCGATACTTCTTGAAACTTTTCAATTTCCTCATCTATTTCTTGATTGAATAATTTAACTCTCCTGTAGTTATTAAAATATCATCTGCAAAATGCTTTTACTCTTGTTACCATGATCAGCACCTATTACCCATATCCAAGAGGGACACAGGTGGATCCCCCGGGGTGAATTTATGGTTACCCATCTAGTTGTCCAGATTATATTGGAAATGGTAATGAAAATGGAAGCAAATATTTTATAGTTTGCATTTAATAATGAAATAGGTCTATATGAGGAAACTAACTTATTGCCTTTTCATTCTTTAAGTATAGGTCAGATTACAGAAAATTTCCTTGAGGGAGGATTATTTTGTCACTCTGAATTATACTGAAAATGTCACTCAGTAATTCTAAAATATTTAATGGAAGCAGACTATATAATTCCATACTTAAACCATCTATTCCTGGAGCTTTACCATTTTACCCTTTTTGTTAAAGCTTGTTTAACTTATATCATTGTAATAGGCTTATTCAACAGAGATATTTGTTGGTCATTACGTTTATTAATAACATTTTTCTTTAATTACTTGTCAGCTTTGTAATCATCAAGATTATTATTTTTATCATTATTAAGATACTCATGGAATTTTTAAAAATATTAAGCATTTCCTCTATGTCTGAAGTAAGCTTATTAGTGTGAGGATTTCATATATCATTATGTGCCTTTTTGCTTAACATCTTACTTCTATTATCTACTTTATGTAGATTTTTGAAGTTGTTGCATAACTGTGCAATTTTATTTTTTTCTGACACTATCTCCAGTTTATTCATTAAAACTGTTTATTTTGTCATTAATTTTTTATGACTTCAGTATCATCTAATTCCTTTGTTTGTTGTTCAAATCTTACTTTGTGTATTTCGTCTTATATTTCTAACACCTCTTTATCCCACTCTTTCATTTTATTACCAGTCCACCTTTCCATTCTATTTAATATGCATTTTAAGGAGTACCATAGTATGACTTTACTGACCTGAACATTATCATTCAAAGATTAAAAAAAAATCTTGATTTCTTCTTTAAGGTAACTCTCTTTTTTTCATTTCATCATATATGCTGGGATTCTACATATAATCTGAAATTTCCTTATATCCATTAATATATTAGTACTTAGTGCATTTTGATCAGATAAAGGACAAAGAATGGTTTTAAAATAATTCACATTATTAAGTAAATCTATAGAGGCATAAATCCTATCAATTCTGTGTCCCATGAGCATAAGAATAATGAATGAAGAAGAATGACTTACCTTCTGTTTTACTAGTAAATCAACTAAATTATTATTACTAATCTGACTTACCTTCTGTTTTACTAGTAAATCAACTAAATTATTATTACTAATCCATCTGTTTAGTGTTTAGCTGATGACAGTATTTTAGCTTTCTTCTGTTCACTTGTATCTTCTATATTAGATATGCCGTTAAAATCCACCTGCTAAAATTAAACTACACTTCTAATGACTTTATAGTAAGTTTAAGTGATATTTAGCCACTCTTGCACCAATTTCAGGGTAAATAATTAGCTAGCATGTAGAGTTTGCCATTATATTTAATTATTATAAATGTATACATTCCATAACCTTAGGCATTACAGTTGATTTTCTCTAAAATATAGCAGTTCCTCTCCTTTTTCTTCTCTTTTTGCTAAAGTAGATGATAACCTTTTGTAAATTATTTAAATATTGTACATCTTTATCAAATGAGTCTCTTGCAAAAATATAATATCTCCTTTATGCAATATTAGATATCTCATTAATGATTTCCTTTTGTTGCTTTTATTTGATCTATTTACATTAATATGTAGTAGATAATATATTAAAAGTATCCATACTGTGTATTTAAAGAGATTTGTTTTAAAAGATAATATGACACATTTATCCACCATTTTAATTTCATTATATGTAAGACTCTAATGCATTCCACTAACACTATTTTAACATTCCACATTTTTTGAATTCTTCCTTTCTACAAACTAAACTACTAAAACTTATAAATGACAAAAATAAAGACAAATCTACAACTGTATAGATAGCTAATAAATCACAACCTACCATGGATATCAATGTTCCTAGTTTGTCTATCAAATAGACAAACTACTATACTATCTCTCTACCTACCAATAACTACAAATTCATAAAAAATAGCCAAAGCTACTGTGACTTACAAATAATTAATATAAAGCCAACAATAATAAGATACTATTAATTTAGTTATATATTTTGCCATGTAAAAAACTATTTCCCCATTACTACATAACATTTTAATAATCATCTTCTATTAATTACAAATATTAAATAATCCAACAAATAATGGGCTATATACTTGTTTATGTAAAAGTAGTATAAATTATCCATTAGCTATTCCTAAATTATTTACTAATTCAACATTATTATAACTGTATCTCTAAATAAATAAGTAGAACAGAATGAGACCTGATAAGATAAAGACATATGTAAACTTACAGGTGACAGGTAATCTTATGTTAAATTATAACACATATGGGAAATCAGTGCACATATAAATTAAAGCACAAGTGTCTATATCTCAAAATTGTGCACCACTCAATATGACAAATATGAAAATATTTAAAAATTCTTTAGCTTATTAAACTACTTCAATATGTACATTACTGATGTTGAAGAGAATGCCTTAGTATTTCTATAGAGTAAAACAATATATGTAGTCTATATTGTATTCAAAAGTTACAATGTGTTTAATTCAAATCCCATTATCCTTTCCTGGGTTCAAGCATATTGAAAAAATCTACTTTCTACCAAAATGGATGTACTGTTTTAACAATATAGCACTCAAATATCAGTTCTTACTTATGAAATGAGATTTTTCAGGTAGTCTTAGTGAATCTAATAACATAAGGCATGTCAAAAAGTTTCAAATTTCATTTGGCTAAATGTCAAATTTCATCTTTCAGATTATTTTCTAATATTTTATATGATTTTCTGTGCAAATTATATGAGAGCTTGTACATTCAAATTTCTACCATGTGCAGGTATTTGCAATGCACATCTTTTTTGTAAGAAGTTTATTTAAATATTTTTGTCTTATTTTCCCACTAATATTCTACCTTATTCTGTATGTCTTGTATTTCTAAAATCTCCCATCAAATAGCTATTTAATCATCAGCTCTCTATTAAAGATTATAGCATGTGTATATATTTCTTAACTTACTGATACTGTTCTTTTATTAATCTTACATATATGATATTTCATTCCTTGTGCATAAGGTGTTTACACTTCTTATTAATTCTAGTATTACAAACAATATTGACTATATATAAAATAATTCCTGTGTGTTTAATTTGAGTGTGTGTGTCTAGCCAATGTGAACTGCTTTTCTGATCTAAGCTTCACATCTTGACATCAGAATTTGATTACAGCCTGTGAAAATAACAACTCACAGAAAATTGCAGCTGCTTCTTTCGTCTATTAGTTTCTCATTCTTCTTAGTTCTTTTAAGCTGTTCTAATCAGTAACAAACATCTAACTTTACTTCTTGCCATTAATATGTTCAGTGGGAGTTAATAACACTAAAACATAAGCTATTAACATTCATCAAAATGTAAGCAAATTATATGTTACCAACAGCTCAATGTAAAACATTGTTATAGCTTTTGTTTTACCAATTCTTCTCTTCTAAGATAAGAAAAATATGCTATTTTGAGTAGATTTCTCACATACAAACTTGAAAAAAAAAAAAGAAAAAGAAAGTTCCTTTCTGTTTCCACAGACATCAGTGGTGGACTTTGATCTAGATTTTCTTCAGAACAGATCAAGGCAGGAAACCAACACTCTGACACAACTAGAACATTCTTTTGTTCTCAAGCTTTCTTTAATTGTCATTTGCTTCATAAATGACATGTAAAAGGAATGTGTTACACAGGAACAAAGAAAACAATATCACCAACACTTTAACACCACTAATTATCATATTACTTTAATTTCACATTCAGTTAACCTAGCAATGCACAAACTAAGTAAAGCTGAGCAAATAAAATGACATTCTTAACTGATATAGTCTTAAAGTTACAAGTTTTATTGCTTATAATTTAGTGACATTCTCTTACCGGAAATTTTTGTTTAACATTTAGAAATAGACTTATAAGTTTAGTTAAATTAAATATATTAAGTATTTCAGTGTAAATATATCAAGACAATAAAACTAACCATATATATTCTTCATCATGAAAAATGTTTTAGCTTAAAGTATAAATACATGCTTCCATATGTTTTGAAGCTTAATGTCCAATGCAAACCTTTTACCTAAAGGCCAAATCTATTGTTTCAGAAAATAAAAGGTCCAGCAGTCAGAGAATAAAAGTCACTTGTGCTTAAGCTTTTTAATTTTAGAAGCAGTTTTCCAGGAATTAAGCTCACTCTGTCTCTTGAGGGATATACTGTTCCACTCCATTTCTTTAGTACTATTAAGGATTTTATTGCAGTTAACAACAGTAGAAGCATCCTCCAGCATGCTAAATATTTTAGTTTCTTCAGAAATAAATAATTTGATCTTTACAGGAAACACCACAGTGGCTTTACTATTGTTCTTTTTAAGTCCCTTGATAAGTGGTAAATAGGATTTTCTTTTACTCATTACTTTACAGGAATAATAATTTCAAGTCTGACTATATGTTCACCTATTTTAATAGGTGGGCTTGAACATGCTGTTTTTAATATTTGATCTTATTTTAAGCTAGACATAAACTTAAACTATAATTGAATGTGGTGTGTGTTTGCCTTCCTTGAAGGTGCTCTCAGAGATCTATGTGCCCTTTCAATTCCAGAAGATAAAGTTTCAGGTAGATTTAATATTTTATGTAGCCATGTTTTTAGGAAGTCTCCCTCACACTTTTCAGGTATACCATAAATTCTAATGTTATTTCATCTCAGTCTATTTTCTAAATCATCAACTTTCTCTATGAGCCAGTTATGTTTTTAAAGAAATTCTGTCTGAAACTCACCTTGAGTTATTCTCCCTTCACGATCATTTAAAGCTTCTTGCATACTGCTGATTTGCGGACTTTGTTGTTTCATAAAAAATTCTAAATGTTCCATCTTATTTCTGTCTCTTCTTTGAAACTTTCTTGTCTGGTATCTGGTTTGTCTAGTTTAGGTAATTCATCCTGCATACTGGATATTAGTGACTGTATATATTTTTAACACAAGAATCCTGTATGCCATTTCTTGAGTGACTCAAGTCTCTTCTCTCTTAACCAAGCAGTTGAAAGTCTCACAGAAAATTTGCAGCTTTTGAAGTTATAAATCTTTTCTATGACTAGTAGTGAATAAAATTAGCTAACTTGTATCTCCAAATTTTAACTTTTTGATTATATTTTCTGTCAATGAAAAGTTTTTCAGTCACAGAGCTTTCACTTGTAGCTCCATGGCTCACCACAACACATGATTTCCTTGGGATGTTTGGTGGACACGGACCTGGGATGAGCCTTTCTCCCCCCAGACAAAGTTCATGTGTTTCAACAGTTCTTCCTGAGTTTCTCCAGCCTAAGCCAAACATCTGCAATGGAGTTTCTTAGGATTCTAGGGTACATGGGATCTTTGATAATTATGCTGCCATTTGTCAGACATATAATGGTATGTCAATTCAGTCTGGAGCTATCACTGACACCCTTTGACTTTTTAGATTCCAGTTCAGAGATCTGTGAAGAGGGAGAATGGATGGTGGGTAGACCAGATTGCTTGCAGTATAGGTCTTCCATTTTCCTTTCCAACTCCCCTTCAGTCAGTCAGCATAGATTCAGACCTAACATGAGGTGCAATTTCAAAAGAGGTAAATGTGCAAGCTCTGTGGGGCCCAGTAGATAGACAGAAACACATACATGTCATGTCAGAGGGATGGCAACTGTTATCAAGGCTTTGAAGCCCTTGAAACATCTCTGGTATAAAGGTTCTCTGTAGTTATACACAGACACCACCACCACAGTGATGAGGTACATAAATAAACAGGGAGGTACCAGATCCTAATGCCTTTGCAGATGGGCTGTGGAAGCCTGAGTTGTAGCAATTCACCTCTGACACTTCAGGTGTCATACATTCCTTCAAACCAAAACATTATTTCAGAAAAGGACCAGGCTAGGCCTCCACATATAGAAGCTTCATCCTGGGTATTCCAAGAGCTGATATTACTGTGGGGAACAATTTATGTAAATATGTTTGCCTCCCTTCAGAACAAACACCTAATGTAATTCTGCTCCAGGATCCCTTGCAGTCAGGTCTGGAAGATAGATTCTTCCTCATTTTCATGAATGGAAATGTTTGTGTAGGCTTCTCCAACCTTTTTAAAGTCCAGAAGGACTGTCCAAAAATTGTGCTAGTGACTCCCTTCTGCTGTAGCCAATAGCAGTTCTTCCTTCGTATTAACCCGGCCAAGGGCAATTATGGCAATTATCATAAGCTTCCTCGCAGACACATTTACTCACATGATATAGCTCAGTATGGAAATGCTTCAACTAACTGCCTGAGCAATAGAATTTTACTACCTTTAAGGCATCTTTGTTTCTGTGGACATGCAGCAGGTTCTAGGAAAATGTTGTGTAGTTGGTGTCACTCAAAGAACCTGGCCCCTTTTTAGTACAGTTGCCTATGTTTCTTGTTTATTTGTCTGAGTTACTCCCCAATTGTTTTTCATACTCTTCTGTCAAGGTACACTTGTCAGAAATTTCTGTTCACCTGCCTGACATCCCTCCCTTTTTAATAATTGTTTGGTTAAACAATTTTTGAAAGAGGTCTTACATCATTACCCAAATAGAAAACAGGTGGTTCCTCCTTGGGATCTCAATTTTGTGCTTGAGAAGTTTACTTTGTCTCTACTTGAATGAGCTCTCAAGGCTGATTTGAGGTTCTTAACATGGAAGACTGTTTAACGTATTGCTCTGACATCATATAGGTGAGTATCTGAGTTATAAGCACTTATGGTGAGTCAATTGTACCTCGTTATACACAAGAACAGGGTTTCTTTGAGAACAAAGCTGTCCTTCATGTCTAAAGTCATCTCAGAGTTTACATTTAGCAGACTGCTAATATCCAGGTCTTTGTTCCTGAATCAAAGAACAAAGGTGAATGGATTATTCACTCTGTAGATGTATACTGGAAGCTCATATACTACCTAGATGGAATTCAACCTGTCTGGAAGGCTGACTAGCTGTTTGGCTCCTATGAATGTATGAAGAAAGGATACCTTGAGAATAAGCCAGCTTATTTCTAGAGGGTTATCTCATGCTATTACTTTTTGTTGTACTCACAATAAGCCACTTCCAGGCAGGGCTACAGCTCTTTCAAAAAGAGCATTGACTTCTTCTGGAATGAGATGGACTCTAGAAGTATTCTAGAGGCAGCAACTTTGTCATCTGTATGTACTTCTGCAAAACACTACAAACTGAATTCCTTCTCCAGGTACTGAGAAAGCTTTACCAGGACCATTCTCCAAGGGCTTCTAGAGTCATGGTTACTGACCCCCTCCCTTTCTTGCTACTCCTAACTAAGCTATGATAATCTACCCAAATAACTTATGCTATTGGATTTGTGTACTGAACATAGTACAGGTAATGTAAGTGAAGCTAATAGCAGTAGATATTCTAATGGATCACTGTTGCAGTAGCTGCCCCTCTCACCTGTCTCCAATTGTTTCCCTTAGTGTCTGTATTGTAGTAGCCATGATGGAGTTATTTTCACTCTTTTTGTATGTAGTTATAATTCATTTTGTTTCATAGGACAAGTATAAAGGACTCTTGTCTCCTTCCCAGGCAAAAATTCTCTGAAGTGTTTTGGAACTTCAACTGATTTTTATATGGAGCATCTGAAGATCTCCTTGCAGTTGAAGTACAAATAGGACACCAAAATCTCTGTGACATAGGCTACGGCAAGTATGATCCACTATATCTAGTCCAGTCCAGTTGTTTGTAAGCTTCTGAACCCCCAAGTTTTCTGTGTTGGAAGGAAGTCTTCTAGCTTACGAGTGGGAGTGGTAAGCACTAGGTAGCATATCTACCACAAGAGGAGTGGTTTCTGGCCCAGAAATTGTAGTTTATTGGCTGTCTGGGCAGTTTTTCCATCTTTTTCAACTTTCTAGCTCAAAAGACCGCATTTGTGCTTTTCCCACCTTTCCTGTAAGTAGCTTAGTCCAGAAACTGATTTGCTGTATCCAGGACTGTATGTAAGCTTCTGAGCCCCCCAAGCTTTTCTTTATTGGAGGGAAGCCTTCTAGCTTATCAATGGGAGTGGTAAGCACTAGGTAGCCTAGCTACCACAAGAGGAGTGGTTTCTGGCCCAGAAATTGTAGTTTACTGGCTGTTTGGGCAGTTGTTTTCCATCTCTTTCAACTTTCTGGTTTAAAAGCCTGCATTTGCGATTGTTTCTCACCTTTCCTGTAACTAGTCTAGTCCAGAATCATATTTGCTGTCTCCAGGACTGTTTGTAAGCTTCTGAGCCCCCCCAAGCATTTCTGTGCTGGAGGGAAGCCTTTTAGCTTGTCAGTGGGAATGGTTAGCACTAGGTAGCATATCTACCACAAGAAGAGTAGTTTCTGGCCCAGAAATTGTAGTTTATTGGCTGTTTGAGCAGTTTTTCCATCTGTTTCAACTTTCTGGCTTAAAAGCCCGCATTTGCACTTTTCCCGTCTTGCCTGTAACTAGTCTAGTCCAAATACAGATTTGCTGTGTCCAGGAGTGTATGTAAGCTTCTGGGCCTCCCAAGCCTTTCTGTGTTGGAGGGAAGCCTTCTACCTTATCAGTGGGAGTGGTAACCACTAGGTAGCCTATCTACCACAAGAGGAGTGGTTTCTGGCCCAGAAATTATAGTTTATTAGCCATATGGGCAGTTTTTTCATCTATATCAACTTTCGGGTTTAAAAGCCTGTGTTTGCACTTGTTTCCCACCTTTCCTGTAACTAGTCTACTCTAGATACAGATTTGCTGTATCCAGGACTGTTTGTAAGCTACTGAATGGTTTAAAACACAAAAGATACACCAAGGCAGGGAAGCAGATATAATCCAATTTTAATGTAAGCACTTTCATCTTGGATAATACCAAGACTTCATCAGACAAAATGTAACAACTCACAAACAATTTTTAAAAAGGACCCAAGGTCTGACATCAGTTCCTCAATTAACATTTAAAGAAATAAGTAATTATAAAACCCATGCATTACAACCCATTTAAAACATGTACATACAAAAAAAACATGTAAAACAGCATATGTATATATATATATATATATATATATATATATATATATATATATATGTAAATCTAGAAAAAGCCCTTACCAATAAATTATCTCAATAAAGCCTTTAATTTTAAAACATAGCCAATAGAGGTAAGCTCATTTAATCCAGGCCATCCAACAGCTTTTAAATGGAGGATCCAGAATAATTATTTTTCCTCCAATTTCAATTGCCAGGGACCTCCCCTCACATTAGGCTTAATTTGTTCAATAACTATAAATTTAAAATGATGTTCTGGGAATTCATGAATGTGCCTAAACAAAGCATTTGTCAGTTTTTTTCTTTTTAATGTCATAAAAATGTTCATAAATGTGGGTTCTGAGTTTACGCTCAGTCTTTCCTATATAGAAAGCCGGGCAATTCTGGCATAAGGCCCCATACACAACACCAGTACTATTACAGAATTATTTTGGATCCTCCGTTTAAAAGCTGTTGGATGGCCTGGATTAAATGAGCTTGCCTCTATTGGCTGTGTTTTAAAATTAAAGGCTTTATTGAGATAATTTATTGGTAAGGGCTTTTTCTAGATTTACATTTTTATATATATCTATATATATATATATATATATATATATATATATATATATATCTATATATATATATATATATATATATATATATATATATACATATGCTGTTTTACATTTTTTTTGTATGTATATGTTTTAAATGGGGTTGTAATGCATAGGTTTTATAATGACTTATTTCTTTAAATGTTAATTGAGGAACTGATGTCAGACCTTGGGTCCTTTTTAAAAATGGTTTGTGGGTTGTTACATTTTGTCTGATGAAGTCTTGGTATTATCCAAGACGAAAGCGCTTACATTAAAATTGGATTATATCTGCTTCCCTGCCTTGGTGTATCTTTTGTGTTTTAAAGTGTTTGTTCTTCAGTTTTTGTGAACAGCTACTGAATGGTGCCAAAGTCTGCTGTTCAGTTTTTCCATTAGATCTGCTAGTTCTCTCTTCTCCTGCACCTTTACTAGCTTATTAGTCTAGCACTTTACCAGACATCTTGTATTAATTATTGTACACACAAAAGTGCTACCAGCACTAAACATTCTACAAGGAAACAGCTCCAGTACTTATTATTAATGCCCACCCCTCCAAGCATGTCTAAAGGTCAGTTCTCTGTCCTTTCTCCTATTAACCTGGTGAACTTGGGCATCCTAAGGCAATGTCTCATGTACACTGACATCCCTCTCCTCTACCTACCAAAACTCAGATGTGCGAGTGATGCACTTATATATCCAAATTGGAAGCCACTCACTCTCCAGCCAAGACCGGAATAGCTAGTCAAGTGGAGAAGGTCAACACTTGCACCATACCACATGAAACACATAGCCCTCCAGAACACACACCAGCACTGCCTTCACATAAAACACAAACCGCACACCCACCTTTGCAGAGGCTCTCAATAAAAATCTACCGAAACAGCAGAGACCTCCAAGGCAGAAATGCACTTGACCACAACACAACCCTAATCACGAGACACATAACTCTCCTAAACAGTGTGCCACTCAACCAAAGCTGCTAAGGCAAACAGCATGCCCAACACACTAGTCATAGGTGACTCAATAGTGAGGCACACTGATGTCCCACTCACTAGGTTGAATAAGGAGAAAGTAACAGTCAGCTGCCTGTCAGGTGCCAGGATCTGCCACATAATGCACACACTCAGGTACCTCAAAAACAGGTATATATATGACTCTGTCATTGTACATGTGGGTGTGAATGACATGAGACATACCTCCCTGGACTACATGAAAAGAGACATGGAGGAGCTCTTGGATTATGTAGCCAAGGTGGGTATGACCCTAGCCTTGAGCAGCATTCTACCATCACCCAGAATGATACCACAGTACAAGCAGAAAATGATTGATTTCAACAATTGGATAAGTTTCTGATGTCATTCTAAGGGGATCCAATATATGTCTGCCTGGGATGACATGATTGACAGACCTTGTTGCTTTGCCAGAGATGGCCTGCATCTGTCACCCCTGGGCTTCCGGATACTGGCGAAGGCTCTTGCCACCCCTATAGCGCCTTTTTTAGATGGTGTTCCAAAGACCAAATTACCACTGTAGCAGCTACAAACAAATGCAATCTGAGGGTTATGCTGCTCAACACTAGATTTCTAAATCTCAAAATGTGCTCGCTTGAAGCACTACTTAAAATGGAGAATGTTGCCATTTGTGCTGTAACAGAGACCTGGTTCAAAGCAGCAGAAAGCACCCCTGCACTACCAGGCTATAACTCATTCCACACCTTTCGGCCCCAGAACCTGGACCGAAGCTCCAAAGGCAGTGGTGTTTCTATATTCATAAAGGATGCACACACCTCCAGACTGGTAGGCCAATATAATGCATCAGAAATACTTTAGGTGCAGTTAACATTGGGTAAGACTGTGATTCAGGTTGTAGCCTGCTGTATGTCCCCAACCATGTCCCAAGACTCACACTTCACATTCCTAAGCACCCTGGAGAATATTAGGGTCAAACCTAACACTCTCATACTGGGCGACTTCAATGACCTCTCCATTAACTGGGAAAACTACTCATGTACCAATACAGTTGCCCAACTTTTCCTGGAATTCATTAATTACAATGCCCTGGACCAGCTCATTCTTATCCCCACTAGAGGTAGCAATATCCTTGACCTGGTCATTACTAACTTGGGTGACCATTGCTGTACACCAATAGTCAACTCCTCCCTGGTTAGATCTGACCACAAAATAATCATCTTGGGAATCCACATGCCTCCCACACCCCCCACCCGCAAAAGTAATCACCATGAAAAACTTCTCCAAAGCTAACTTTGGGCTCCTAAAAACAGAGGTGTCTAACTTCATGACACCCATGCAAATGGAGAATAGTTGCATGACCACCAAATCATACACCAATGCACTGTACGAACACGTACACAAATGCATGGTTCTCGCCATACCCAATAGAACCAAGACACTCTCCTCCAAAAAAAGGAAGCCGATCTGGTGGTCCCCTGCCATAAACAAATCCTACAACACATAGAGGAAACTGATGTGGAATAAGGTGAAGTCCCAATACTGGAAAAAACTCCCTTATCAGCCTCAGCAAAAAGTTGAGACCCCTCATCAAATCCTCTAAAGCTAGCTGTGAAAACAGAATTACAGCAGATAGTAAAGATAGCCACTTGGCCTTCTACAGTTATGTAAAGAATCTCCATGACAATACCCAGATTTGCTCTGAGCTACTGCAAAATGGTACCTCCTATATCGAGCCAACAGATATTGCCAATATACTGGCTGATAGATTCAGTGCCACCTTTACCCCCCCAAAGGACCAATCACAATACTAGTAGATTGCAAGGCACCCAGTATTACTGCTGCACAGGTTAAAATGGCACTGTCCAGGGCCAAAAATGCAGCTTCAATGGGACCTGACAATATCCCTGGCTGTGTTCTACATGAACTACACAGTGAACTGAGACCTCACCTGTGTGCCCTATTCAATCACAGTCTCTCCTCAGGCTTTGTCCCTACCGAATTGTGCACTGCTACAGTCATCCCTCTCCACAAAGGAGGAGCAATTACAGACCCTGGGAACTATCGCCCCATTAGCCTGACAAGTCTGATATGCAAAGCTATGGAACGCATCATCATGGACCTAATAAACAAAGATATAGGGAATCTCCAGACTCTGAGTCCCACACAGTTTGGTTTTGTGAAGGGTAGATCATGCCTGTTCAACCTGGTCGACTTCTTTGAGTCAGTCACCAGAGCTGTGGATGAAGGCAAGGTGGTTCATACAGCCTACCTTGATCTGGCCAAGGCCTTTGATACCATTCCCCACTCAGGAATCATAAAAAACTCACTAAACTAGGCATCAACCACTATATCATTAGGTGGGTTGCAAACTGGCTCACAGATAGAACCCACCCACAGTGTGAAAGTAGCTGACTCCAAGTCAGACTGCTGACCAGCCATGAGTGGAGTCCCGCAGGGATCAGTCCTGGGTCCTCTCCTATTTGGTATCTACTTCTCTGAAATCCAGGCCAACAGGAAGGGACTCTGACTGACAAAGTTTGCAGATGATTGCAAGTTGGGAGCTATTATTAACTCCTCAAGTGATGTTGACATTGTACAGAAAGGCCTCACTCTGACCAATGACTGGTGTCAGAACCATGGCCTTAAGCTCAATGTCAAAAAATGTGTCGTCATCCCCTTTGGGAAAAACCCAGTTTCCATGAATTACCACATCAATGGTAGTCCACTGAACACAGACGGTGTTATAAGAGATTTGGGAACACAGGTCGACAGCAACCTCTCTTTTGACCACCACATTGCCACTGTGGTCAGAAAGTCCTTCTATGTGGCACATCTCATTACTAAGGGTTTTGCATCCAGGAAGAAAGAGGTCATTGTGTCCCTCTACTCTTCCCTCAGTAGGCCAGTCATTGAGTACAATGCCCCATTTGGCATGTACCTCACTAGACGCTTGCAACAACTGGAGAGGCCACAAAAGTACCTCACAAAGAGGATCCTAGGCCTTAAACAGTTGTCCTATATGGACAGACTCAAAAAACACCAACTATTCTGTCTCATATTGCCTACTTAGAGCTGATCTCTGCTTGACTTACAAAGCCATGTCTAACCCAGCTCTGTTAGAAATGCTACATCTAAAGAAATCCCAATCCCTCCACACCACACACTCCAGAGACCTCAACCTCATTACCACAATCAACAGAACATGCTGGAGGGGCAGGTTCATAACCCAGAGACTGACAATGCTATGGAATAGACTTCCCATACATGTCAAACAGAGCACCTCAATGGCCCTCTTCAAGAGCAATGTTGATGAGTGGATGGGAAATAGAAAATTCACCCCGGGCATCAATCCAGTGGCTCTGCTTGACAGAGGCACTGGGAACTAAGGTCACGTGGCACGATCCAGGGTAATCCTATGAGCTAGGCTTGTAAAGACTCCAGGGCCATTAGCCTAGTACACACTCTTGAACCTATGAACCTATAACATGTACTGCTACAGTAAGTTTACTTACACAACTGTACTTTACACATTATTGTCAGTTCCTGGAGATATCCAATCTACTGATAGGTCTGATGAGATTATGAACAAATTATGATTCAAGATGATAGCTAATAATGGACAGCGGAGATATTAGTGAAGGACACTAGAAGAGTCTTAAAGCCACTGCCACACAAAGGAATACTAAGAAGGGAAACATGGAGAGACTAGAAATGTGTTAGGAGAGTACAGACAGATTCATAAGTTGTGATGATAAGCTTCTGATGTAATGCACTTAGGTAAGCATGTTTGCTGCCCCCTTTTGTACATATTTTCTTTTACCTATATATGAATGTAGTTTTTTTTGGGGGGGGGGTGGAAGCTATCACTGAACTAAGACTTGACTGTAACTATAGTCTTTTTCCACTTATTCATAGGAACTTAACTCATGTACCTATCCAGAATTTTCACTTTTTTCTGTTATTTATTATTTATTCATTAATCTTTTGTCACCACTATCTTCTAATTGTTAGATCTCCTGCAAAGATCCACACCCATGGAGACCATCATCCAGGCAACCATCATCATCATCATCATTTGTACCTTTTATCCTAGTTTCAAAATGGGATCTGGGTATCGTGTCAACTATCTCCATGTCTCTCTCTCTTTCAATTCAGTGTCACATTCCTACTTTCTTCACCAGTCATGCCTGTCTGTCACAAGTCATCTCTCACACAAGTCATCCATTTCCTTGCTGGATGCCTTTACTTCCACTTGCCTTCTTCCTGTCATTCCCAAATCTTCTTCTTCACCAGATTGTCTTCTGCTTCCCTGCACTTGTGGCTGAAACATATTAAGCTGTTTTCTTTGACCCCCCCTCTGCAGTTGTAGCCACTTGGGCTTCTGCTCTTTTGTCCCCATTTCTTCATCTGTCCTACAGTGTGCATCCAACTATCCATCTGAGGCACTTAATTTCCATCAGCTATAGTTTCCTCAGTTGTTTATACAAATTACTGTTCAGCTTCTTTGGCATTCAGCTGTCACATACTACCCCTGATATTCTTTGCCAGTTGGTTGCAGCACCTGTGATTCTATTTTCATTTATCTCTGCATTGAGACATCCCTTCTTCTCAACCACCCTTCCCAGATATTTGAAGCTGTTAACCTGTTCCACTGTTTTCCTTTCTATCTTAATTTTCAGCTTCATCTGATTTCTTCATTTGCTGCCATTACATCTGTCTTATCTGTACATAATTTCATCATGTGTACCTTCAGTTTTGCATTCTATTTCCCTATATTTGCAGGAGTTCTTGTTTAGAGTCTGTCTGTAATGCCACCTCATCTGCATACAGCAGCTTTGCTAATCTGTCCCCTCCAACCAGTTTGCTAATGTAGTCCATCACAAGTTTCAACAGCAGTGGGCTCAGAGGTGATCTGTGATGCATACCCACTCACACTGGGAAACCCTCTTTGAATCTGAACCCCATTCAGTTTGTGTCATTGGACCCTTGAACATAGCTTACTCTAGTTTTGTCTGTGAATAATGGTGAATCTACCCCAGTGCCCTGCCCTTATTAGGAGGAAGTCTACCTGAGCTGCATATTGGCCAGTTTTGTATGTGATCATCCAGGCAGGCATTGGGTTATTTGCATGTTATTTTGTAGCCATAGCTCCTTCCCTAGGCAACTACATGCGAGATGCAAGTATGTGAAACACCTTACACTGGGGATGTAGATATTCCCATATATGCCATCTAAAGTCTGTGACATACATGACTTGGTATGGAGAAAGTTCACAATCTTACTATTGCTATATGCAATATGTCTCTCCTGTGAAATATGTCTTTATTGAAATGTTTAGACTGTCTCCTCCCTAAGGATAAGTTAGGTGGATTTTGGCCATTCATTCCCATCCACTACTTCTTTCCATCTTCTAGATCTAGTCCTTTTATAGTGATGCACTCAAAAATTCTGGCACCATAGCTGGAACTGTTTCCTATCTTTCTTGTCCTTAACTCCCTACCTTCCATATTTAGTAATTTACATAAACATACATTTCTATTATTGTATTATATCCTATTGCTCCTTTAAAAGTTTTCTTTGGTATACAGTCTGTTTTGTCCACAGTCTGAATCATGGGTCTATATAACTTTGTTGAATGGCAGTTCATCAAACCACCATTCTTTGAACCCCTAATTATCAAAGCCTCTAAGTGCTGAACAGAATTTTCAGTGAAATTTTTCCTAGGGTAAACCTATCTAGCAACCGTAAACAAAATAATAAAATTTAAAACCTACCCAGGTGCGGGCCTTCGCCTCGTACATCCCTGCTAACTAAATATACCAACTCCAAGATTGCACTGCAGTGGGGAAAAGGGAAAATTTCAGATGGTGGCCAACCACTGGTTTGCCTGAGGAAAAATTTCACTGAAACCTCCGTTCAGTGATTAGTGGGTTCAGTAATTAGGGGTTCGATGAACGGTGGTTCAATTATTTGCCGTTCGACAAAATGATATAGACCCCTGAATCATTTCACTTTTTCCTATATATTTCTTCTTTTTACCTGTTCACATATGCCATAGCTATCCATTTTACTCAGACTACCCCTGCCCCATTTCCCCTCTCTGAACATTCCAGAGTGTCACTACAACCACAGATTCACTAGTTTCTAGTTATATTTGAAGCAAGGGAGCTCCATACACCTACTTGACCTTCTATCAACATCATGTCTTTCTTATCTGCAGCATCCAAGTATTCCATATATTTATTGTAACTAACCCCTGCAACTTCTATATCACTCCTTTTATCTCACTTCTAATGTGTTTTACAAAATATAACACTTTGTACAATATCTCATGTTTAGCCACTCCCTATTTGCTAATCCAATGAGAATGTTCCTCCATTTATTTGAAAGGCACAGTACTTATCCCCTCACTCATAATTAATTTTCAATATTTTTGAAAGCCCATTACACCTTTAATGTTGTTACTAACTACATATGGTGGCATGATTTCCATTTCCCTTCTGTTCCTGCCAAAACTCAGAATACCTAAATTCCACTCTTTCATTCATTCATGTCTTGTAAATCCTCAAAATCTGTCCTCCATCTCTTTCCACCATCTGGACTTCTGCCCCCCCCCCCCCAAACATACACTTATCTGCAAATAGAAGAATACTGGATTTCCTTCACTTCCATCCAAAAACCAACTCACTCACACAACCAGAATACATAAGACTGGTAGAAAGAGGGCACCCTTATCCCCTTGTGTAGTCCCACATAATAGGACAGAGCTTGTGACACAATTTCACTGACCATCAACTTTGAAGTTGGCTACTTGCATAATATCTGAATGCATCTCCTAAAAGTATTACTTTCTTCTTAACCCTCTCTTTCAGCACATAGACACTCCCACTTAATTAAATCAAATGCCTTTTTACATCAAATAAATCAAACCCTCTAATTCAGCATCCAGACAATTTGACTTATCTGAAACAAAGTTTTTGTTTTTATATCAAGCAATTTTATTATGCCTTAAACTTCACATTTGATATTTTACAAATGACATATGTACAATGAATGCAGATGCATATTTCTCAGCTGACTCTATTAACCCCCTTATTGTGCTAATCTTCCATGCACTTTTTCACTAAAGCCCTGTACACTTTCCCCACCAGTTAGCACATAGAACTATCTGAGCCCTCCCTCCTATCAAAGACCTTCAGTACCTACATTATCCCAAATTAACCCACTGATTCACTTTATAATTTGGGTATGACATCCATCCTTGTGTGAAACACACTTCACACCTCTTCCTATCATGAGTATTTGTAATATGCCCCCCCTGCACTCTTCCTCCAGTCATCAAGGCTCTTACGTTGTACGGCGTTGGCAATTATGTCTGGTAGTATGTGTAAGACTAAATTGCCACACTAAACATCAGAGCATTAAAATTAATCCTACCTTTCAGAGTCACAGCCTTTTATCAGTTTAATCCTTGAAGAGTCAAGTGCACCTAACAGAGCACACCCATTCCTCCATCTCTCAGATGTGGTACATAAGTCCTAGCTTGTTGGAAGATCCTTCAAACTCATTTGTAAAGGGTCTGAAAGTCACAGAACTTCTTCATAATTCTGGGAACAAACTCACTGCTGCTGTTACAATATAGACTGTACACACACACTTCTACCACCTAACTTACCTTTCAGTTAGTTCAAGCAAAGAAAACTCTGATTCATTATTATTTTTTAACAGCCCTGCACACCAAAATGTGTGTGTGGGGAGGATGTCACTCCCACACCTCTTGATTAGTAAATATCCAAACTCTGGGTTTTGGCTGGTAAATAGCAAAGGGAAAGTGTTCGGAGTCACTCCAGCTTCAACATCAACTTATAAGTGCACTTAAAATGGAAAGCAGTTGAGCAATAAAACAATAAATTTACACAATGCAGCATAAAGATAAGGCATTGACAGAAAGTCTATAGAAGAAATACAAACTGAGGCGACGGATGTTGTCACGGATTGTTTGTTTATGTTAACAAATAAGTGATGACATCAGGCAAACTGCCAGACTGTTGGAGACTCAGTACCTGGGTCGGACTTGTTTACAGCAAGTTGTTTATATAGTTTAATGTTCCAGCAGAGTCCAGTCTGCTCAGCATCTGCTTGCACTCCTGGGATGAGAAGATTTACTCTCCATGGCAGCTCCAGGTATGTAAAACATCTCTCCTGGAAGTTTATGGAATGTGCACTTAACTTTAATTTTAATGACAGATTTCTTGACTAGTTCGGTTATCGTTTAGGTGGTAGTGGTGATGTTAAACTTGTGCAGTTTATTTATTTTGGTTTATTTTAAGGACATATTTCTTTAAGACTGGCCGGTGACCGATGTTCTTCTTCTTTAAGACTGGTCGGCAGTGGTATTTATTTATTTATTTTTGTTTAATTTGGGACTTGCACTTTAATTTTGCATATTTAAAATGTTATGGTTAAGGTCTTGTCTAATTATTTGCTACTTTGCTGCTCATTTAAATATTTGCCACTCATTTTGCTGTTTGATTAAGGGCTCATTTTAATTAATTTGCCTTCTAACGAATAGATTTTGCTGCTTTGTGTGTGGGAATTTGAATTACTTCAGTCCGTACAGGGTGTTTTGTGCTTTTGTTATGCTGCAGCCTGCAAGTAATGGAATTAGTCTTCTTGCTTTTAATTTGTCATAGTGTTGTTTGATTAAGGGCTCGTTTTTTTGCTGCAAGTAAGGGAATTAATTTGTCACTAAAACGAATACATTTTGCTGGGAATTTGAATTACTTGGTTGTCTTCTGCTTTGTTATGCTGCAAGTAAAACATCATCCTGCTCTTCCCAAGAACCTGCACAATTTAAAATGTTAAAGTCTCATTTAATGGAATCATTCATTTTGCTGCTCATTTAAATAAATTATTTGCCACTCATTTTGCTGCTCGATTAAGGGCTCATGTTTGCTACATTTTGCTGCAAGTAAAGAAATTAGTTTTGCTGCAAATAAGGGAATTAATTTGCCACTAAAATTAATACATTTTGCTGCTCTGTGTGTGGGAATTGAACTACTTATTTTGTGCTTTTGTTATGCTGCAAATAAGGCAATTAGACTGATGTGTCGTCACCCTGCTCTAATAGGGTTGCCACCTTTTCAAATGCCCAAAGTGGGACATTTTGGTACAAACATCAGATTTTGCAGGCCAAAACATACCCATGGCCAATACAAAGGACAGAACTTCACTTTTAAATAAAAGCTTATTATTGTAGCATTTTAGTTGCTTATTCTGTTTCTTATAAGTTTTAGGTGCTTCAGATATAGAATAACTGTTTTATGCAACTATTACATAAAATATAGCAAATAATTTTGTCCTAAAAACTCAGGACATTTCCCATTTTACAATTTTTCACAGGACACAACTGTCCAAGAGGGACTGTCCTCATAAAGTGGGACAGGTGGTAACCCTACCCTGCTCTTTGCAACAACCTGCACTATTATGATGGAAATGTTGTGAATTGGGCAGTTTGTCATTATTGGTTCATACATTTTGTTTCATTGCTTACAGAAAAATGTTCAAAACAATACATTTAAACACATTCTAACAAGTGTGCTGTATTATACATGAATATAATTTAATACAGTCAGGAAAAGAACACATATATGTTTCGGTGCAAGGGGCCTATGATTTGAAAACAGCCCAATGGTAATCTTTATCCACCACTGGCCAGATGGATTTTCTTTGGATGTGATTTGTACCTATTTTCGATGGGCTGTTGTCCAGATTTTGATGTTTCCAGGTTGAGAGGCATGTTAACAATACCAGCATACATTGTGTTACATCACTCCAGTGCCCAGCCACAATCTATGCAAAATCCTGTGTTTTAATAACCGAAAAAGAACTAAAAATTGGATCAGTGGAATGGAGTTTGGTTCTTATAACAACCTGCATATTGTGAAGGAACTATAGTAAATGGCTGATCTATTAAACTGTAAATAAAGAAATATCTTCGAGTTTATCTATATCTATGCCTATATGTATCTATCATACCATATTGTATTATGTTATGTTATATATAACACAGGCACACAAACAGCCAGTTATAGTAGTCAAAGATTTCATATCCGTACAGTAATGCAGCATTTGGGTTGCAACCTTTTCAGATGACCAACGTGGGACATTGTTCATGGAAATGTGAGATTTTTCTGGACAACAGCATAACCATAATAAGTGCAAGTGCTAACTGTTTGCCAAAATTAATGCTTACACTTGTTGACCTTAAGTTGCTTCGGTTATTTCATACAATATTAAGATATAAAACAAGTCTTTAATGCAACTATTAGTAGGAAGTTATAAAGCATTTTTTGTGCTACTATATGTGATTTCTTTGGCTTCGGTCATCTCGATGGCTTGGGTTCGTGTTGGGGCGCCTAGGAAAAGTTTGCCTCAGGGCACTTCTAACGTAGTTACGCCACTGCAAACTGATCTGCTGAAATGGCACTAAAACTAATATCAAATAGATTTGTTCTGATGGTTATTAAAAATAGGCAGATGTGAATACTCCCAAAACCACACAGGTAGTAGGTTCTAGAGACATGGAGCCTGATAAGAAACACACTGGACCTTCATAAGAAGCACACTGAACACTAAAAGTTTCAAACCATACCATTTATTTATTCACCAGGACCTTGGGGATCAGATTCAAGTTCAAGCATACTCAAGTGTTTGATCACTAGTGCTGTACAAATGAAATATGTAGGTGGAAATATAAGCAATAAATTGTAAGTAAAAATAAACTAACAAACAAAAAAGAATAACTTGCATAAAAGTAGCAACACAGCTATGACATAAAGCTGTTAAAGCAGTGTGCAGCATCAATAATTAAAAGACTATAAGGAACTGGAAATTAAATCAGTGTAACCTGTGCAGCAAGGGTCTATTTTGTTAACAATGTGAAGCAGTAAGTAAGCAACCATGTTGGTGAGTTTTGTAGTTGCTCAGTCTCAGTGCCTCAAAGGAAGAATAAGCTAAGTTGTGAGTAACAGCAATGTGGACTTCTGGACACTTTAGGTTCCGAATCTTAACTTTGGTGTTCATATATTTTGTTACTAGGCATATGAGGGGTGAAACATCCTCATTACAGAAAGCAGGGACACAACTCCCTGCAAAAACACTTATTTACGTGGAAGTGGACTACTACATCCTGCAGTAGCAAGTTGGCTGGAAGAATATTCATCACTATCAACTCCCTTTTTACCATTTGCTACATGGGGTCTGGATGTCACATCAGCTGTTAACATCTCTCTCGATTCACTGCATCTCCTACCTTTTTTGACAGTCATGCCTGTCTGTTGCAGGTCTTTCAGAATAATGGAAGAATATTGTGGATGAGTAACTGGGTGATGATAAGTTTTCTGCCAGTATTCTGAAGTAGGTTTGAGACTCTCACCCATCCCCTATCTAAAGTCACACATCAGTTTAGATACCATTCCCACACGTGATACACTGATCTACATATTTAAAGTTTTCAAAATATCAGTGATACTGTTCAAGGTGACATCAGTATTAATGTTTACATTCACATCAGTGTTAACATTACCATCACATAGGAGTTGTCGTTTATAATCATTCTTCCTAATTTATCAGGTTCCTCATCAGAGCCTAGCCTCAAACCCTTTAACTCACAATTATATACCTCCAGACTTTGCTTTTCAGGATGTTTTCCCCATACGTTTTCACAATGTGGTATATTCCACCCTTTGCAATCATTCTGTATCTGCCTAGTACATATATTCCAATACCTGCATCATAGATATTGCGTATAGTCTTGCATCCATCCGCTTAAGGTCGGTGCATCTAATAATATTATCCTAGTTAACAGAACATTTTATTGGCTATGTTATCACATACTGCACAGGTCAACTGCAATTTGTATATGTTGTCTTTCTGTTACAAAGCTAGATGCATTTTTTTTCTACAACTCTCAGATTCAGTTGCAGCCATATATGTCAAGCTTTCAGTTCATCTCTTGAGTCCTGCAAATGGATTTGCAATGGCTATCCCACTGTATTGCAACTACCTCCTTTTTCCTTGCCACCCACAACCATCAGTGAGACTATGCAAGACGTCAAAATTTAAAAATGTTTCATTCCCTGATCTTTGGTACTCTCATTGCAATCTAACCAGTTCAACAATCTTCCTGCTTCTTTCTCCTGATCCAGTCCATCTTCTTTTTTTAATCGGGGTTCCTTCATCATATTTGTTCAAGTGCTCACTTCCTTGTTCAGCCCTGTCTGGTACTTCCTTTCCAGTCCTACCTCTGGGTGATTTCAGTAGGAGGGATATTTTGGTAACTATTTTACTTTGATTTGTACCTCTTGTAGTTCATTATTTTCCTCTGTAGCCTGCATTATTTCACTCCACATTTCCCCCACCAGATTTTTCAGATTACAACTGCAGTACTTCATTTAGAATCTAGAAATTCTACTTCTTCACTCTGTATTCCACAGTCAATACAGATGGGTAGGACAGAATAGTCAAAGTCTTGTTCAGTTTCATATCAGTTAACAATTCACTCTTTTTCGTAAAACCTGCTGATATAAGTTTTACACTACCTTTGCTTATATTTGCTTATATTTGCACTTTGCCAGCGAGTAGGCCTTTCTGTTTTTTATGACATCTGGTACAGAAGAGTTGGGCTTCGTAACACAACATCCTGTAGATCATGTGCCTTGAGCTCCCAACCAGAGACCTGTTTTTAAATTTCCATTTGGCTGACTGTATGGGCCCTCTCAATATTCATTGAAAGTCTCATCCATCTTATAAAATTAACTTATGAAAGACTCATATCTTTTACTTCTCCACAGTTTCTGATACTGCATTGATCCTCACATTCTTCCTCCTCACCCAGTTTGCCATGTCAATAACTTTTATCCGTTTGTACTTACACCAGGTTTGCACATTTCCGCCACAAAATCAGAGCCATCTCTTGTAAGTCTTCTTATTTTCTGTGGGACCTTGAGAAAGTCACTTAACTAGTTATTTCTTCTGGATCACCCATGAAAAATATGCCTGGTTGTAGTAGATTCACCTGGTTAGTAAACAAAGATCTCATAATGAGCACTGACTTACAACTACAGCATCTTTATTTTCATCAGTATTCATTTCACTTTGCCTGAAAATGTATTTGCTTTACTTCCCATGATGCCTACCTCTGCTTGCACCTCCACATTTTCTCTGTTCATATTTTTAAACAATAAATTCAGCCACTCTTTCCCAAGGAAATGATCACAAACTACTTATTGTGACACAAATGTCTTAAACTACTTTACACTGCACCTACCATAACTACAAATGTTTTTGCAGGCATCCAAGGTGTTGTGGAACATAGCTGAAATGCATCCATTTTTTCAGTGTCTCATTAATACCCTGAAAAAGGTAACACATTAATGTGTTTGCAGAGTTTTGTTTATATCAGAATATCATTTCAGTCAGTTCAAAGAAAACATAAATCTAGCAGGTCTGTAACTGAGTCCCCACTGCTTACAGACCAACTTGCAGCTAAAACCTCAAATATGTGTTTGGGCAAGGTGTAGCAGCCATGCGTAGAGTGTGCAGCTGCCAGCTGCCATTTGAACACATATCTGAATCTGAGTAACATAAGTTCTGCAGCTGTGGGAAGGGGGCAGGAGAGCATGGAAGTTTGCAGTAAGATTAGGAAGTAATAGGGAGGGGAATTTAGGTTTGGGAATCAGGAGGGGAAATTCAGGGTTAGGAGTGATCAGGGAATTTAGATTTAGGGAACAGGAGGAGAGTTTAGAGACAAGGTTAGGCAGTTATCTGGAAATTTAGATTTAGGGGCCAGGAACGGCATTTTAGTTTAGCATACAGCAATGGAGTTAAGGGTTAGGGAATGATCTCAAGATTAAGGTTTAGTGAGCATGAGGGGTAATTAGGGTTACGGAAAGATCAGGAAATTAGGTATATATAAATCAGGAAGGAAAATTAGGTTTAGGGAGCAGGAGTGAAGTTTAGACTTAGGAAAAAAAACACAGAATTTAGGCTTAGGCAATAGGACAGGAATTTAGATTTAGGGAGTGGGGTAGGAGTTTAGGGTTGGGGTGCAACTGGGAAATTTAGCTTTAGGGAATGAAAGGAAGTTTTAGGGTTTGGATTAGGGAGCACAGATTGAGGTAAAGTTTAAGAACTGTCTGTGAGTATTGGGGTTAGAATTATGATTCTGGTAGGGACATGTGGTATATTTCAGTTCACTTGTGGGATGGCTGTGTAATTCACTAATATTGGGAGAGTGGGAAGTTGGGGACTTGCTATTCAGAGCAACTGACCACAAGCAGATGAGTCATGAGCTGAAAGAATGCAAGTGCTTGTAATAGATCCAAACACAGGTTTGGGACATAAAAACAACAGTGAAATATATAAAACCATTAAAGATCATAAATGTTCTGAAACTGAACAAGAAGTCTTCTACAAATAGCTTAATAAATACATTATATAAATTCAGTGAAATAATAATCAGCTGTCTTTCAAATGAAAAGAGATCAGCCCATCTTAGAAAACATCAGCAGAAATACAAGGTTTATTGCAAAATAAATGTTTTGAGGAACCTTTTAAATTGCTCCATAATTATCTATCTGCATGTCTTTCTATTGATCCATCTATCTGTCTATCTATCTATCTATCTATCTATCTATCTATCTATCTATCTATCTATCTATCTATCTATCTGTCTGTCTTATTAATTGGGATAATCTATCTGGGGCTGGACCCTCTTTTCATTAGAAACCTGTTCAATAAAGGTCCATATGAACACATTGCAATATGCAGAGAATAATGATATATTACATTGACAGATGCAATAATAGAGGCATTTATAATTACTGAACATATTATAATAAACAGATAACAATACAATGTTACCTTTGTAGAGTACAACAGCAGAAACGCATTGACAGTATAACATACGTGGCATATATTGTCTGTTTCCAAATATCCATCAGAGATCAACAGCAAATTGGTTTATAATATTTAAAAACAGACATGTTGAATCAATATGTTGAATATGGTGACATATAGTGATCCCTATATAGTTGCAAGTTTCAACAAATAGTAATAGATGTTAATGAATTTAGTGACAAATAATTGTTAGTTTTCATTTCTACAGAGAGTGAGGCTTTTAGGTCTTTTTTCCAGGGGGTCAGAAGTAAGGAGTCACTGAAAGACTAAAGATGTCTGAAGATAGACTTTTACTGAGTGCTTGAAGAACAGAGTGCAAAAAATAGTGTGTAATATTAGAGGTTGAGAGTTCAAATTTTTTGCAACTGTTAAGGAGACGTGACAGTCTTTGCAATGAATAAGAACCACTGCCGGACTGGTTAGGAGCTAAGTGAAGGAGAAAAGTGCATTTTGCTGGACTACCAGGAAGGTACTGAAACTACTGATGGACTTCATACCTGTCAACCTCTTAGCTCAAGAAATCTAAAGGAAGCCAAAAATAACAGGTGGACAAGGACCCAAAAGTAGGGACAGATTTTGAATGATTGCTCTTATAAACTTACAAAGTTGCTAGAATAACATGATTTGTGTTAGCATGCATTTTCTGAAAGATGTGAAGTCTGAAACTCAAATATATGCCATTATTTAGTTATTTCAATTCTCACTTACTTTCAAGAAAACCACAAATTTTATGAGGAACAGTGAGGAACAGAACAAAATATGAAGCAAAAATCTGGATGTTCTATGAAAATCTGGAGAGTTGAGAGGTATGATGGACATGTTTCAGGCTGTTGTCAGCTTCTGAGGATAGTTTGCATTTGGCATGAAGGTTAGGGTGTTTGCCTTACAGACACAAGATGTAAAGATTAATTCTCACCTTTGAAAGAAAATGGCAAGGCTTAAAATACCCTACAAGAGCATCTAGCCTTGTCCAGGCAGTATAACTCCCCACTCTTATTTGAGTTTGGTATAATGGTTAAAGTGTTTATCTCACAGAAGAAAGTACAGGGTTTGATTCTCACTTTTGAACTGGAAATTGTCTAAGATTAAAATGTTCCTCAAGGGCAGCTAGCTTGATGCTTACTTATGAATCTAAGCAGTGCTTGAGCTAACAGTAGTGATTGTTCTCAAACTTTAACTAGTTTTTGGCTCTGATTAAAAAACAATGATGTGCTTTGGCACAACAACCTGAGGCAGATTTTGAAACCATATGATATGCACGAGTGAGTTTGGATGTGAAAGAATAACACAAGTGTTTGAAAATGGAAGAGCAGTATAATAGTTTAGGTGGGAGGAAGATGGGCAATCATCTTATTGGTGAGCACAGCTAAGCACTTCTAATTTGTGGTTAAATTGTTGTAGGATACTTTTAACATCTTGTTCCAATTTTAATTGTGGATCAAAGTTAACCTAGTAATTTGAAGGAAGAGACAACTTTCAACAGATTTCTGTTTGCATCACACACTTTGGGTACACTGGGATCTGATTTCTAATTAATATTTAGACAGAACAGCATGCACACAGGCAAGGGGCAAGTTTACATCAAGACTGCTCTTAAATTTAAACATAGACAATATTTCTGCTACTACAAAAACTGAGAGCAACTACTGAGATTCACTGGGTATTATTTTACTAGATCTGCTTATATTTAATTTAATCTGAAAGGCAAGAATTCTATTTACTAACAGGGATGAGTTTCCCTACAGGTGATCACGGAAGAGATGTTTAAGTTCTAGCTACCCAAACTTAAGTGGTCAAAATCTCCTGCAATTGAATATTATAGGTTAATGCACAGAGGGATCACAGGTTGTGTGAGACCACAGTGCACTTTAAAAGTGAATTTCTCATTTATCCACTCCCATGTAACCATAATTTTAGTATATATACGTTTGCATAGTGTGTGGGGCAGAGCCATAGACAGGCTAGGGCAAAGGGGGCAGCCATCATGGGTGCAAGGTGTTAGGGGGTGTTATCAACGGATTCCATTTGGTATCTAGAGCAGTACCAGCATTCATAAATGAAAGTCAATATAGCTTTTGCTGTCAGGCTGAAGCGCTTTAGTAGCACCTTATTTATTTATTTAGCATTTATTATTTGTTGCATATGGTCTATTGGTAAACTGTGGTAAGCAGTTTGTTATAGTTTTTAAGAAGAAATAAGCTTTTTTGCTTCTTAAATTAAAGTTGAGGGGGTCACCAGATTGGGGAATGGGAGTAGCATAGGATGCCAACATAGCGAACTACAGCTCTGTTGTGGGGCTTGCCTGTATTGTAGGTACAGGGGGTCTTACCATCTACAAAAATGTTTACTTAAAAGTTTGCAAGAAATGCATTATCAGTTTGTTGAGAATGAGCAGTGTTTTTAGATTGATAGTGAGTTGACCTTCCATAGAAGAAGCAACTTTTTGACATTCTGTGAAATTAATGAAAAGTTCTAAATTACGTAGTACAGATGCATAATATATTGCATTGATCATGATGAGAATAAATGATAATTTTACATTTTTAGCATAGCAGATGGCATGTATTTCATCCAGCAACACTAACTGGCATGTATACTAAAACTAGTAAACAAACAATGATGCATGCAACAAGTGTTTTCATAGGGATCTTTCATCTGGGACTCACAGCAGCAGCTTCTAACTCCCTGCCTACTTCATGTCCTGTATCCAGTATGCATATGTACATTATAGGACTTGTTCCCTCCATTCGGAATTCATCAGCACATAAGTGTTTTAACCTCTCCTGTTGGAATCTAATGCTTAATGTGTGTCCCCCCATGCACACACACACACACACACACACACACACACACATACACACACACACCATATACACACTCATGACACACACACACACACACACACACACACACACACACACACACACACACACACACACACACACACAGACACACTCACGTGCATGCGCGCATGTGCACATGCACGCACACACACACACACACACACACACACACACACACACACACACACACACACACACACCATATACACACTCATGCACATACACACACACACACACACACACACACACATACACACACCATATACACACTCATGCACATACACACACACACACACACACACACACACACACACACACACACACACACACACGCGCACACACACACGCACATACACACACACACACACGCATACATGCACACTTATACAGTACATATTATAGGTTGTTCCCTGTTGTGCATTTTACATCACAGCCTGCACATATTTCTCATTGCTTCATCCCTTCCTGAATTTAGTCACTAGTACACATATATATGAAATGCTACTCCCTTCCCCACTGTAGTCCAGCCCTGAGCATACATGTATGCTTCATGGCCTATTCATCATGTTTGTCTCAACCCCAAAAGAGCAACCATACCTTTCATATCTAAGCAGATCACCTACCTTTTAAGTTGAATCTCTCATCTGCATAAAATTTGTGCATGTGCAAAGCAGAATTTCATAAAGAATATGTACTTTGAATCTCATTTTTTTATTGTCAAGATTGGGCACAAGTAGTAAGCAGTATAAGCACTGTGCAAGTCCCTGTTAGTGCAGTTGCAGTGACAAGCTGTTCTGATTACATGCCAGATTTTTTGACATGGGCCTAGACTATATGAATGAAATAATGGGGGCAGAGGTCCAAAATCATGGACAGTTCTTAAGTATTACTCCAAGTGATTTAAAGCATTAATAGAACAATAGGCTTTTGCATCAACATATTCCCCCGGATTTACTAATCTTCCGTGCAGGACTAGCTTAGTCCTGCATGGAAGCGACCATTTAGGAGCAGGACGACAGCACGTCATGCATATTAATGATGCGCACTGCCCAAGCTCCTAGGCTTACACAGAGTGTGAAAGAGTGCAGGGTGCGTGTCTGAGAGCACAGCTCTCAGAATAAACAAGCCCCCTCAATGTAGAACAGCAGAAAGGGGAATGCAATGAGTGAGACCGCTCACAGGTGAGCATATATTCCCCACCAACAGTCCCCCTTGTGTATAACAGCAAGAGAATATAGACATAAAATGAAGAAGCCTTTTTTTTTTAATCATCCAATTACAGATAACCGAAGGTACGCAGGAGTGCCCATTGCTTAGCTACGGTTAAAGCAGCTTAAAAGGCTGAAGAAGATAATAAGGAAGATATATGCAAATGAAGCATCAGAGCAATAGTGTAATGGGTAAAGCATTTGCCTTACGAGCAGGCATTTCTGGTTCAAGTCCCACTGCAGCACATACAATTTCCAATGGCAAAGCATGTTATAACCAATGTTTTTGTTGCATAACCCACTAAATAACATATATTTATGAACTGGAGTACTGCAGTAAATGCACATGTGAAGTGTCAGTGTCATAATGAATAAGGCACTAGTAAGCAGGTCTGAGCACCAATAAGCAGTAGTAAGCATTTTTAAGCACTAGTAAGTGAGTGTAACTCCGTTTGCACAGGGGTAAGCAATGCCTACACTGGCTAAGCAATTCTCAAGCTAACTCTCTGTAAGCAGATGTAACGCCAGGTTAGCAGTGCTTGCTGTCAAACAAACCCGCTTACAACTGCTCAAAGTGCCTTAATCACTTTGTATCCAATGGCCCTTGTTCTGCCCAGCAACAAAATAAACAGCAATACAGGTCTCGAACCCTATACCGCATAGTCCCAGTAGTTATCCACCAAGCCATCACAAAAGTACAGATGAATGAGGTAGTAGCAAACAAGTCCTCACCATAGTATAACCAAACTGAACCTGTGAAAGTAATCAGTATACAGTCATATGTACCATAACCCACTGCATAACATAAATATGTGAACTGGAGTACAGCAGTAATCCCAGAAGTGAGGTGTAATTGTAATAGAGTGTTGAAGTCCCCAATAAAACACAAGGACCTCACAGAGTGTATGCACACATTAATCATGGACACCAGGCATACATATAAGGTGTAATGAATAATAACACAATGCCAAAAAGGCATTATAATGAAAGTCTAATGTAAGCAATGCTAAGCATTGCACAGGCCAGCTTAGGAGGTGTGAGCAATGTGTAGACTAGCTAACTCATTGTGCCCAGTGGTATACCCCTTTAAAGAATGCCAAACTTAGGTAAGCAGGTTTGCCCATAGCTTAGCTTTTTTAAAACTGGCCAATCATGGAAAAGTGCAGGAAATTGGCCCTACTTAAAGCCAAGAGGCTGGAATACATCTCATTAACTGGTTGTAGCTTCCCCTTGCAGGCACTATGGCAGTAAGGGGAGAAGGAGTGCACTTCCGGGCACAGCGCTGGTGCATCCAGGAGTCCAAGGTCATGGCAGGACTCCTAGTTAAAGACCATGCACAGAGACTGCTGCAGGGCCAGTCCCAGGGCTCCTAATATAATGCGGAGGCCTGGGACCATCTCGCCCGCAACCTCACCAGTGCCACTGGCATACCTCGAACTAGTGAGCAGGTCAGGCACCACTATGCCGACCTGAAGTGGCAGAAGGGGGACCTCTTGGAGGAGTGGCTCCAAGAGGCTAGAGAATCAGGGAATGTTCCAGATGTGTGTAAGTATCACCCCAGCATGTGTGTGATAATTGCCAGCTCAGGTATATTATGGATAGGTATGGCTAAATATTCCTCTTATGTCCCCCACAGCTGCAACAGAGCGAGCCGCAAATCAGGAGGCCCACATCAGCCGCCTGGCACGGTTGCAATGCGAGGCAGGTCAGTAATACTCATGCTTTTACTGTCATAGAAAATAAAAATAAAAGTAATAGTAAATGAATTGCTAGTATAAAACCTGTATTGTTCAAGACAAGTACTACATACACTAGAGAATATGGCAGGAAGAGTCTCATATTGTTTGTATGTCAATAAAAGTGTAATTACCTGACAAAACAGGTCTAACTGCTAGACTGCATGTGTATATTCTGGTATCATATGGTAATGTAGATTTGCAATCATGTAATAGTACTATGGTATTAAGCAATGTTACCCACACCATGCACCATAAATTGAATGTGTAGGAATGCCTGTATATGACAGGTGTAATCCCCAAGGGCCATTTAGTGCAACTGAGAGACACATAGACAGTAAACAGGGAAAATGCAGTCAACCAAAAATGAATAGCACATGCAACTGAGATGTGAACTGTTGTTTTTTTAGCACACACAGCCACGGTTCGAATCCTGCCAGTGGTTGTAGTCTGTATACAGAATTATACCCCACTACTGTACAGATATGTCCAGAATGTCTATGAAAGTGGCCCATATCTATTGTCTATCAACCTTTCCCCCTGGGAAATCAGTGGGATGATCCCAGACGTATAGGCAGCAAACAGGAAATACAACTGATTGACACACATCTATGACAACAAACCTGGCACACTAGCAACTCCCCAATATCTTATATGACTATGAAGCCACATATGTCCCACTTACACCTCAACTTGTTAAGCTGTGGTCAGAGTATGTACAGTAACAGAGTGAGATGTATGTGCATAATAGTAATGTTGAACCTGGTACTGTATTTGCGAACATTCAGGTAGTGCTAATAAACATTCCTCCCACAGGTCTGTCAGATACCAACACTGTGCCCAGAAATACAAGAATGACATGCAGTTTCTCTGAATAACGAGGTATTACACATCACTGTCACCCACACTGTCCTACAACATATAACTGTCTAGGAATTCTGTATAAGAGTGTTGTTATACAAGGTCAGAATGCATAAGCACAGGGGATTAATAAGACAGAAAGCAGTTTGGAGATATACAACATTATCAATACAGCAGACATAACTGTGATGGACAGTGTTTAAGTTGTAGCAGACACAGCCATGGTCTGAATCCTGGGAGTGGAATTAGACTGCATACAGATTCATACCCCACAACTGTACACATGATGCCAGAATGTCCAGTATATATGCCCATATCTGCTGTCTGTCCCCTGTCCCTCTGGCTTGTCTGTGGGATGATCCCAGATGTGTAGTCAGCAAACAGGGAATACAATTGATTGTCAACCATCATGAGAACACACCTCTCACTGTAGCAACCCCCCAAAACTGTTAGAAGATTAATATTCCAAGTATGTCCTATCTATACTCCCATGTTGTCAAGCTGTGACCAGAGTGTGTATATTAACAGCGTGATATGTATGTGCATAATACTAATGTGTAATCTGGAACTTTGTGTGGCAACAGTCAGGTGTTGCTAACAAACATTGCTCCCACAAGTACGTTGGATACGAACACTATGCTGAGAAATACAGACCAATATAACTTGTACTGGTACTGTCCACCCTAGTATTGTAGGGGATTGTGAGTGTTGCAGTTTCTCGGAATAACAAAGTATCACTGGTCACTGTCACCCACACTGTGCTACATAATATAACTGTGTAGGAAAGCATGTATATGTGTGTGTCAGGTCACTAAAAGTGGAAGAAGGCAATATTCTAAATATGTCCAGGCACACCAGCATGTGGTCAGCACATGGCCAGAGTCTGTGCAGAAAGAGTTGGATAGCATAGTGCAAAATATCCAACCCAGAATCCGGGCGTATGTGTACAAACAGTTAGTCAGTGTTAAAAAACATTCCCTCCACAGGTATATCAGGTAAGAGGTAAAGCAGGTAAAACCGGTTCATGTGTAATGATGACGACAGCCATATCACTGTCCAATATAAGGGTATAGGGTAGTGTAGTAAGACTTGTAAGGTACAGATAGCACTGACTAGGAAAGTAATATGGACTACAGGAATATACTTCTTATTAATTGACATCTTTCTCTTCCCCCACCTTATCTCCAACAATAATCAACATACGCACCCCAACTGGTATGTAATGACTCTGATAATGTCCAATTGTTTGATAAATATTTTAATGGTTCCCATGCATGCGCCATATTGAATTATTCCAACATTGTTGGTATGGTGCCATCAATGTACCTGCATGCTGTTCTTATTACCACTGTGGTCCCATATATGCATGTGTTTTGTTTGCTATGCAACTGTTCCGTATCTGGTGTCTGGGTTAATGGGAATATCTATGCATGCTGTTATACCTAACCCTGGAATGTGTTGACTATTACTAACCCATAATATGATGATGAAATCTAAACACTATAGCACAATTGGGAAGGCTGGTCCCAGCAGTCCCACCTGTCCCTCCTCAGCTGGACATGGCACCGGGCACCGGCATGTCTGGGGCCCAACCCTGGACCTCCCTGTCTGTTGGTCCTACACCACCTTTGGGTGGAACCACCTCAGGGGATGGGGCTTGCCCCCGGGAGTGGGTGCAGACCGGCACCTGTCACCCGTCGCCAGGTCAGGGTTGTGGTGCGTAGAGCGATCAACAAGCAATTTGGTGATCTTCTATGCCAGCTCGAGGGCCATGTGTCATGATTAGTGAGTCAGCCTGGCTCTGTGGCTCAGGCCCCAGCACAGCCACCTTCGGGGCTGTGAAGGTGCAATGGTGACTGCCCATGGGTGGGGACCTCAGTCCCACTGTTACCACTAGGGGGCTTGTGGGCTTCCGATATCCCAACACCTCTCCCCATCAAGGTGCTTACCCTCCACATGTGTCATATACTGCCCCTTTATGTGTCTTGTGTGTCTTCTCTGTTAATATACCCAATGTACCTCCCCAAATATACATACTACCCCTCCCCATCATCACACTCTCACCTGAAAAAAAGAAAAAAAGGCAATCTGTTCCCACAAAAAAAATCTCGCCCCATACATAGCTGTCCATTTTGCACACATGTCCACTGGGCACATGTAATCTGGTCTAATTGGCATCAACACTTATTATTCTTGTCCTCACCCCTTTCCCAGGGGTTTGAGTGTCCAAATCTACCTCCAAAGTCAGTGTATATGCACAGATGTTGCTGTAGAAGAAATGGGTAGCTATGGACCTTCCCTACACCCTTCCTGCACATCCCTAGCTAGTTTCCCAACTGTCTTTCCGTCTTTGTGCCCCTTTTTCACCACTTTCCTATCAACCCTTTTTTCTTTTCTTTTAAAGAAATTAGCACTGGGGTAAGTGGGAGTAAGCACTTTTAAGGATCAGTAAGTGGGTCTAAGCCTGTTTGCATGGGGGTAAGCAATGCCTACACTGGTTAAGCAATTTAGAAGCTAACTGAGTATAAGAAACTATGACCGGTCCGGGAGTTAGCAGTGATTACCTCCGCGCAAACCAGGTTACAACTACTTTAAAGTGCCTGAATCATTCTGTATTCAATGGCTCATGTTCTGCCCAGCAACAAAATAAACAGCCACTGCAAGGCTCAAACCGAGGACCCTACACATCAGAGACAAAGTGATTTACCACTAAGCCATACCCGATATAAATAACTCTCATGATTTCAAAAACATATCATCCAGCCCAGTCACCCAGTCATTAAACAGTAAAGAGAATGTAGTCCAATATTTAGATGTATGTGTGTGTAAATATATTAATATCTAAATGGACTATATCTGTAGATATAAATATATATCCATATATCTATCTATATATATATATATATATATATATATATATATATATATATATACATACACATATATAAATATATACATATATATAAATATATATGAACATATATTCATGTAAGGATAGCTATGAAGAGGATGAAGAATGGAAAGGCTGTTGGTCCAGATGACATATCTGTGGAAGCATGGACGTGTTTAGGTGAAATGGCAGTGGAGTGGAGTTGTTAACCAGATTGTTTAATGAAATCTTGGAAAGTGAGAGGATGCCCGAGGAATGGAGAAAAAGTGTTTTGGTACTGATTTTTAAGAATAAGGGTGATGTGCAAAGCTGTAGTAACTACAGGGGGATTAAATTGATCAATCACAGTATGAAGTTATGGGAAAGAGTAGTGGAAGCTAGGTTAAGAAGGGACGTGATGATTAGTGATCAGCAGTATGGTTTCATGCCAGCAAAGAGCACTACAGATGCAATTTTTGCTCTGAGAGTGTTGATGGAGAAGTAAATAGAAGATCAGAAGGAGTTGCATTGTGTTTTTGTAGACTTAGAGAAAGCATATGGCAGGGTGCCTAGAGAGGAGTTGTGGTATTGTATGAGGAAGTCAGGAGTGTCAGAGAAGTATATAAGAGTGGTACAGGATATGTATGAGGGTAGTGTGACAGCGGTGAGGTCTGCGGTGGGACTGACAGATGTGTTTAAGGTGGAGGTGGGGTTACATCAAGGATCAGCTCTGAGCCCTTTCTTATTTGCAATTGTGATGGACAGGTTGACAGACGAGATCAGACAGGAGTCCCTGTGGACTATAATGTTTGCAGATGACATTGTGATCTGTAGTGATGGTAGGGAACAGATGGAGGAGACCCTGGAGAGATGGAGATATGCTCTAGAGAGAAGAGGAATGAAGGTCAGCAGGAATAAGATAGAATATATGTGTGTGAATGAGAGGGATGATAGAGGAATGGTGAGGATGCAAGGAGTAGAGGTGGCAGAGGTGGATGAGTTTAAATACTTGGGGTCAATAGTTCAGAGTAATGGTGAGTGTGGAAGAGAGGTGAAGAAGAGAGTACAGGCAGGATGGAGTGGGTGGAGAAGAGTGTCAGGAGTGATTTGTGACAGACGAGTATCTGTAAGAGTGACAGGGAAGGTCTACAAGAGGGTAGTGAGACCAGCTATGTTATATGGATTGGAGACAGTGGCATTGACAAAAAGGCAGGAGTTTGAGCTGGATGTGGCAGAGTTAAAGATGTTAAGATTTGCACTGGGTGTGACAAGGTTGGATAGGATTAGGAATAAGTATATTAGAGGGTCAGCCCAGGTTGGAAGGTTTGGAAACAAAGCCAGAGAGGCAAGATTACATTGGTTTGGACATGTGGAGGGATGCTGAGTATATTGGGAAAAAGATGCTAAGGATGAAGCTACCAGGTAACAGGAAAAGAGGAAGGCCTAAGATAAGGTTTATGGATGTGGTAAGAGAGGACACACAGGTGGTTGGTGTGACACAGCAAGATGCAGAGGACAGGAAGAAATGGAAACAGGTGATCTGCTGTGGCGACCCCTAATGGGAACAAGCGAAAGAAGATGATGATGATATTCATGTGAATGCCTGCATCAACACATATATATGTCTACACCTATATGTCTACATATACACAGCAAGTTACATATACGTAAGCAGATATATATATATATATATATATATATCTATGTAGGTATATACGGGCATAGTTATATATATGTAAGTATATATATATATATATATATATATATATATATATATAGATATATATATATATATATATATATATATATATATATAGGTATATACAGACATAGTTATAAATAGGTAAGCAGACATATATATATATATATATATATATATATATATATATATATATATATATATATATATAGGTATATATGGCCATACATGTGCAGATATCAATGGGAGATTAACTAAATCATATATGTCCACATGCACCGTTAGTGGGGTTGAGAGGCCCCAAATGATATACATCTTGTACAAATAGGTATACTTCCCCCCCCACAGCCAAACACATCCGCCCTGCAATACACTACCAGGTGTTGCAGATCCCATAACCAGGTCCTGACATAACATAGGCCCAAGATGTTAACAGTACTACATCCCTCCTGTATGATGTCAGGCTGGTATTGGTAAAATATCATGCAGTACAGTCTGGCTCCCATAGGAAATGTAAATTGTGGAAGCTATCAACATTCCCAGGATACATATACACAGTGCAGATACAGATATACATATATGTACATACATATATAGATATACATGTGACTACACATACACTCACAGAGATATGTACAGTAAGATACTTATGTAGTAGGCGCACACAATATGGAACAGCCACTATGCCTACAGTTAACACCCTAACAACTGGCCACTGGATGAGCCATCCATACAAATGACATTCGGTGCCTGCAACATATACCCACAGAGAGGCCATAGGATTAAACACCACACACAGATTTGCAGAAATGGAATACCTTTATTTGTGTACTATTACACATGTATATGCCATGTCACATAGCTGTTCAGAAACTGACATCCATATCACCAGATTAATGCAACTGTGAAGCAGTTATACTAATACAGTAGTCTGAAAAGGTCCACCACTGTTGCTGTCTGGGTCAAGCCCTCCAAATCGTACAATAGTGAAGACAGACTGGGCCACAGTATACCACACAATCAACAGTAAGTGATGCAGGTGTATAGTCCAGCAGCCTCTATCTACACTCTGTACACAATCATTAGGTGGTAAAGACTTCAGTTGACCAAATGGGATGTAACTGTTACATGCCAAGGCATAACTGACACCATTACAGGCACACTGACAAACATAACAGTCTGTATGGCAGGGGACAGTAGGTCTGCAGTAACCCACTTTATGTAAGTAATGTTAAGATAGGTGAAATGTATGGTACTGTACATCCAGATAACTTAAGGCAGCTCACCAGACACTCCCACATTTTGTAACAGCCTAGGTTAGGTATGGTGTATCCCCCCCCAGACTCAATAATATAGGGCCATATACCACTGTTACATACACTGGCCTCTGGAGTGCATATGGGCACACATGTATTGTGTAGGTGAAGCTCACACATATATGACCCCAGCCCCTCCGTATGTGTGGGGGCTACAACAGCAGTGGACTGCTGGCAGGAATGACAGCATGGTATACATATATGTGCATATGTATGACTATCTGTATATGTGTAGACATATACTGCTCTGTATATGTATATATCTGGGTGTGTATATGCATATCTATCTACATATACACACCCATCTATATATGTCGATATGTTCATGTGTAATTGTCTATATAGATATCTGGATAATCATATGCACATATATATTCACCATATGCCCTGAACATGGGGTGTAGACATACCTCAGCCCCTATAGTCCCAACTTCGTAGTGCAAGGGGATGTCAGGTATGTATAGCGGGTATATTAGTAGACTATTGCTACTGTAACAGGGATTGTCTTTACAGACATGGTGTGTGGGAGGTCACATCTGCTTTTCACATGTGTGCCATTGGCTACTGACAGACATCCTAAGGACATCATAGTATAGTACTGCTGCAAGCACGCAATGCTCCTGTGGACTACAGCACAGATATTGGCCAACAGATGTGGACATTCTGACACACTCTGTACAGTCCAGGGGTATATACAGAACACCTTAATGCAGAACATGTGGACCAAGCCTGACAATATGGATGTTAACAGCCATGTAGATGGGTATAACACATAACGACTGGTATACATTCACCCCCATAGGTTATGCATTCACACACCCCTGTCTGCCTGACACATAATAACTGTTGGTACAGAGGTGCCATGGCCACATACTACCCACTAGATATTTATATACATCTGTATAGCATCCCATCTCTCTGTCTGACATACATGACTGTTAAGGGAGGCCCGGCAGCAGTACATCTGGCAAGTATCTGGACATGACATCTCACTGGGTAAGTACACTAAGCTGCTAGGTATGTAACAAAGCACTGTGCAGGCTACAGGCAGACTGACTCAACACTGGCATACATCTCCTATGGGGGAATGCACATGTACCAGCATATATAGCAGGTTCTACAGGCACGTCACAGCACAGGGTAAGATACACCTGTGTGAAATTGCGTAACAACAACCAATGTGAACACAGCTGCAGCCACATATGGTAAGCTAGCATGATATTACAGTATATGGACTATCTGTCCAACACCATCCTCATATGTGCCACTCACACACTAACCCTGCATATGCTGGGTTGCTACACAGTGTGGCCTAATATCTGTCTGTTGTATGGGACATGTGTGTGTGTGGCCCTACAAACATGTAAGCCAATACGGTAACATACAGTGGAACAGCATGTAACATCAGAGATGACGGGACCTAGAACGATGACATCTACCACAGTCTGTACACAGGCCAAGGTACATATTAACAATACACACACTGTTGACATTCACCATAAGTACACAGACCTCAGTACTGTACAAACAACCACAGAATGTCCAGGTTATGTCATCAAATATAACCCCTACTGTACATAACATGTGTAGTAGTCTGATTTCTCACTGGCTTGTTATCAGATATGATGACACTAATTATGGTGTACAGCACATATGCACCTCTTAATGCATGACATATGTACAAAGGGTGACAGAGTTGTGGCTGGAAGCACATACACAGGGCCAATATTGACATGTTGCTGTGATAACATCATGCATTTACTGTTGTAACAGGGTTTGATGCAACATATGTCCTATGAGGGATATGAAGTCAGTAACTGTCACGGCTTTCACCATCTACAGACTGCAATTCTCAGACTACGTTCTGCAGTTCACAGATACATGCTCTGTGGGTAACACATGAAACCAAAGGCAACACACACTGCCCAGTCTGCAGATGACCCTACAGATGGGGAGTCGTCATAAACATAGAACTGACATGGCAGGTATTAATACATGTAGGACAGCCATATCCACACACACCCTGTTAAACCAACATTACTCCAAATGCAGTATAGCAGCACTTACAGTCTATAGTCAGGTCAGGCACATCCCCCTCCTGTCTGTTGGCCTGTTTTCACAGTGTATGTTGTCAGAGGTAAATCCCCAATCCATCTGAGATGCTGTTTGCCAAACAACAGATCGAGTTCCTGCTCACAGTGAATGAAAAGGCCCAACACCAACATGATGTTCCTAGATATTGGAGTGTGTTTCCATGCAATTGGCTATGGGAATGTTACCACAGCTGTTCCACATGCAATCAGCTATGGGAGGGCTGCAATTCATGCAGAGGTCATCAGCTGATCATGGGCATTACCTAAAATACACATGCTGCTGCCTAAGCAAAGCAGGTGTATATCTCCACATCCACCAGTGAGGGAGTGAGAGAGGCAGACAGAGGCAAAGACAAGTCAGAGAGGGGTGGGAAAGTAAAACTGCAGCATGTTTCTGTCACACATCTACCAGAACAGGGTATCAAACCCCTGACAACTACATAGTGCTATCACAGTTCTATGCAGTTATTGGATGCACCACATAGATTACCTGCTGTGCAGCCCTCAGAACATATATATGATGGTGAGTGACATCTGCAACAAGGGTATGGTAGCTATATGGTTGGTGAAGTACACGTACCTGACTGCATGAACAGGTGCCAGTGTCAACACAGCCACACTTTCACAGGGATGCACATGCATTGACACACTTGGCAGGGCCAGGATTATAATTCATCACTAGTGAAATTGCCAATAGACATTACTGTACAGGTATCACATGCACCACATGGGTCATACAGAGGTTATATGGGCAAAGGGTATGGGGAGGTGTCTGACATCACACAACATGCTTCAGCATGCCAATGGGGGTTGTAGTGAGTGTGGATGTGATCATACGCATCATACAACACACACACAAACACACAGGGTGCCAGTGCTGACATGCATGGGTGCATTTCTGCACGGGTGTGTGGTGGTCGACTGTGCCAGATGGCTATACAAGGCTAGGTAATGGGTATACCTTGGCATCAGGCCACATGACAGTGGTCTGCATTGTGGCTTAGGGCTGTAGTTTCTGCATTTGCCCTCACAGATGGGTATTGTAACCCCCATCCGGTCACCTGGGTGACTATTGTGTGTGGCCAATGCTGTGCATCGCTTCCCATGTATGTGTTCCTTAGAACATGACATGGATGATGTCTGGGATGTGCACATCCCCCACATGCATGTACAGTGACATGTGGAACTGTACCTGGGGTGTCTGGTCCATGTTGTGTACACAGGTTATCATCAGATGTGCCAGTCTTGGGAACCTGTAGCGAGAACTGGTAATGGACAGCAGGTTTACACTGCACCTGCATTGATAGCATGCTAATAGCATTCCCTGGTGTGAGTGGCATCTGTCCATACAGGGCATGTTTTCAGGCATGGTATATCCTTTGTGGGTCACATGTGATGTCACAACAGGTGTTGCAGGTGTCCAGTGGGGAACATGGTGAAGGTGCACTGTCTGCATGTACACGCCTACTGGACAGATGGACAGGGTGCTATGCCCTCTGTAGCCCACTGTAATCACTCCATAGTTACTATCAGTGGCCAATATGCAGTGTACTACCCACATATTGGCTGTTGCCTAGGCATGTGTGTGTGTGTGTGTGTGTGTGTGTGTGTGTGTGTGTGTGTGCGCGTGTGTGCGTGTGTGTGTGTGTGTGTGTGTGTGTGTGTGTGTGTGTGTATGAGACATGGGTTGAGAGTGTGCTCTGGGTAATACTGGGGTTGCTAACTGTGATTGCCTGACCTTGATGTCACATGTATGGGTATGGATTTGCACCCCAGCCTCTCGGCTTTTTCACATCTGTTAACCCTGTGTGGTGGACATTGTGATATATAGTAGGGCCACTATATAAGAAATATGTGTGTGTGTATGAGACATGGGTTGAGAGTATGCTCTGGGTAATACAGGGGTTGCTAACTGTGATTGCCTGGACTTGATGTCACATGTATGGGTATGGATTTGCACCCCAGCCTCTCGGCTATTTCACATCTGTTATCCCTGTACGGTGGACATTGTGATATATAGTAGGGCCACCATATACGAAATTTACAAAACCTGCCCCACATTGGGCCCAGGTATCACACACTCACACTCACCTCCACACAGGACAAGAGTTACAAACACACACACATCTGCCATTTCTGGGAGTAGAACCCCCACCTAACTAGTTTATTACACTACAGCACTATGCAGTTATAGTATTCACCACAAAAATTACTGGAGTATTCCTTCCCCAAAGGTGTATATCACATTGGTTGACATCAGCAGGATTGCCAAAGTAGGACAGTCAAACTGTAGTGAGTGTCTTCTTCTTCTTTCAGCTTTGCCCGGTTAGGGGTCACCACAGTGGATCACCTGTCCACTAATGATTGGCAGTGGAGTTTTTACGGTGTTGAGTTGCCAGCCCGGCACCCAACCTTCCACAGAAGGCACACATATGCACGCACTCACACCTAGGGCCAATTTTAGAGTGTCCAATCCACCTACAGCATGTCTTTGGGATGGGGAGGAAACTGGAGCACCCAGAGGAAACCCACATGACTACAGGGAGGACATGCAGACTCTGCACAGAAGGCACCCCAGCCGAGGATTGAACCAGAAAACCTCTTGCTGTGAGGTGGCAATGCTAACCACTGCACCACTGTGGTCGCCCTCAAACTGTAGTAAGTGTTGCTATGCTAAAATGCATTACTCCCTACACAGACAGTGACACACACACAAAACATCCAGAACTTCGATGTGTGGGTATAGAACCTCTAACAGAGATCTATATCACACTACAGCATGGACCTGCTATAGAACACACCATGGGGATTACTGGAACACACCTTCACCAAAGGTGTATTTCACAATGAATGACATCAGCAGGATTGCCAAAGTAGGGCATTTGAAATGTACTGAGTGTGACTAGCCTAAAGTGCATTGCTTCCTACACAGGCATTGAAACACACACAAAACATCCAGACATGCCATGGGTGGGAATAGAACCCTACCAGAGTTCTATATCACACTACAGCAGTATGCAGTTATGGCATACACTATGGAGATTACTGGGCTTTAACCATCACAGAGGTGTACTTCTAGGTGGAGGACATTAACAGCCTTGCCAAAGTTGAGCATTTGAATTGGAGAGAGTGTGACTACCCTAAAAAGCATTGCTCTCTCCACAGACAGAGTCAAACAAGACACGCACACAAACTTGCCAGGTCTGGGATTAGAACATCTACCTAACTAATTTATCACACTACAGCTGTATGCAGTTACAGGATGCACTATGGAGATTACTGGGCTATAGTCTTCACAGAGATGTATTTCTAGTTGGATGACATCAACAGCCTTGCCAAAGTTGTGCATTTGAATTGTGGGAAGTGTGACTACCCTAAAAAGCATTGCTCTCTACACAGACAGACACACAATCTTGCCAGGTCTGGGATTAGAGCACCTACCTAACTAATTTATCACACTACAGCAGGACACAGTTACAGGACGTGCTATGGAGATTACTGGGCTACATTATTCACAGAGGTGTATTTCTAGGTGGATGACATCAGCAGCCTTACCAAAGCAGTGCATTTCAATTGTAGAGAGTGTGACTGACCCCCCCCCCCACACACACACACACTTGCCAAGTCTGGGATTAGAACTCCTACCTAACTCTCACACTACAGCTGTACTGGGCTACAACTCTCCCAAAGGTGTATTTCACAGTGGATGACCTCAGCAGGCTTGTCATAGCAGGGCTATGGGGAGGGCAGTGTGTGTGCATGGACCATAACTCATTCATCTAGAGGTTAACACACTACATGTGGGCACACGCAGGGTCATATTTCATGAGGCGCATGTATACAGATGCTAGATGACACCTTCCTTGTACAGTCATGTTGCACAGCTAGCACGTGTACCACATAGTCTGTACTGCTGATAGATACCGGTGGCTAGTATTTACAGTGAGTGACATCTGAACCTCATGGGGTTGTGGCCCTTTGGCTGTGTGCTGGGTGGGACAGGCCTGGATGGCTCCTTGTCACAGTCACCCTCTTCCACAGATCTATGTACATCTACCTTTGGCTTATTATAGTGTATTTTCCTTAGATATATGTCTGTACTCCTGTCCACTGTGTGTGTGCAAAGCATGTGTGGTGCATACTGAGGAGTGTCTACACTGACATCTACAACTGCCAGTTATGTCTGGTACACTGGTGTTTGCAGACAGGGCCTTCATGTGTTTAAGTGTGTGAGCATGCCCAGTATGACCTTTCAGTGTGTTGTTGACTGATATTGCCTTCATTTCTCTAAGTGTGTGAACATGCCCAGTATGCCCATCTGTATTGAATGTGTGGATCAAGTCCAGGTAGTCTGTATTGCAGTGCTGACCTATGTGTTGTACACCTACAGGTAGCATACTGTTTCAGCAGCCTGTCCGTTGATCACATCACATTGACTCTTACTACATTTCTACATGGGATGGGGAGGCGCACATGCCTATTTCTACATTTCTTCACAGGATTGGGGGGCACACCTGACTGTTACTACATTTCTACGTAGGATGGGTTGGGGCACAACTGACTATTTCTACATTTCTACACAGGCTTTGGGGGGGCACACCTGACTGTTACTACATTTCTACATAGGATGGGGTGGGGCACACCTGACTATTTCTACATTTCTACTCAGGCTTGGGGGGGCACACCTGCCTGTTACTAAATGTCTACGTAGGATGGGGGGCACACCTGACACCTGTACACATTTGCTATGACTGTACTGGTATGTCAGGTACTCCATTTCATTCTGTAGTCTTACCTATCATGCTGCTTAGAGGCATACCAGTGTATTACAGATCTTAGCTTTTATTTACCTACATATGAGTTTCAGGCTTCCTAACCTTCAGAATTGACATCCCACTGCCTGACCTGCTGTCGTCTGTCTGTGTATACCTGGGGGGTTACCCATAGGCATCATTCAGAGGCCATAGCACAGCCTTTGTTTGTGTTTGTCTACACCTGACCTGCTGGCTGTGACTGTTGTTGGGTATGTGAACCCCCCTGACTGGCATGTGTGAGTCACTTACCTTGTGGGGCCCCAGTATTGAGGGTGGTGCTGCAGGGCTGCCTATGTCAGAAAACCATAGTACACTCACTACACATGGTTGAGCACAGGTAGTGTAATGTTTGGAATCCCTTTTACTGTATGTGAGAGTCGGAGAGAGTTGTCATTCTCTGGGTCCCTCCTGTGTCAGTGTATGCACTATGCGTTGCCTCTTTGCCAAGGCCAGGGCATACTGGGCACACCTCCTTCTGCTTACTGGGGCAGGCTCAGGTTGTTCCTCCTCCGAGTCACTCTGTGCCTGTGCAGGTCTTGGCAATGGTGGGGGGCTGTGTGGCCCTGCCTCATGCTGTTCCTGCTCCAGCTGTTTCCGCAGGATCATATTGTGTAGCATTGCACATATGAGGATAATTTGGGTACATGTAGCTGGTGAGTACTGCAAGGCTCCACCGGATGTGTCCAGGCACCGGAACCATGACTTGAGCATCCCAAATACACACTCTACTATAATTTTGGTCTGTGCATGTGCCTCATTATGGAGTTCTTGTTCGGGTGTGTGTGCATTTCTTATGGGTGTCATCAGCCACGGCTCCAGTGCATATCTAGCATCCCCCACTAGGTGACTGTCAGGGATGTCACCATTGGCAAATCTCTGGTACAGCTGCGTCAGATGCCAGATGTGGGAATCATGATAGCTTCCAGGGCAGCTAGCACACACATTCATTATTATGCCCTGGGTATTGCACACGACCTGGCAGTTGATGGAGGGGAAGCCCTTGCAGTTGATGTAGACCCCACCCTGCTCACCAGGTGGTGCTTTGATGCATATGTGCATGAAGTCTATAGCACCCACTACCTCAGGGTATTCTGCTATTTGGTGGGAGAGATGCGTATTCCTCGCCAACGCCTCACGGGTGTTGGGGAAGTATGTGTGCTCACCAGCATGTGCTGACATGGCATCCAGGAACTGGTGGAGTATCCTGGATGCTGATGCCTGTGAGATCCCCATCATGTCCCCAGTTGGCTTTTGGAAGGTACCTGTAGCTAGTATTCATAGGCCTACACATACCTTGGGATCCACTGGGATGGGTTCCCCTCTGTTAGTTCTGTGTGTGAAGCCCGGCACAGCTCAACAATTTTCTGTAGGAGGTCCCTGTCCACCCAATAGTGCTCCACTATCTCCAGCTCATGTAACCCTTGGTATGTTACCTGGGTCTGTACACTCTTCTCTGTCTCGGTTGATCAACAGCATTCACATCCTCACCACCCTTAGCCTCTTCCACAAGTTGTTGTATGATAGCTATTGCAGCCCCTATCATTTTGCTGTTGTGAGTGTTAAAAGTTCCCTGCTTCTTTACACCAGTGGTGTACGGTATGGGAAAAACCAGAGAGGAAGGTCTTTGAATAGTTTATAGTAGTGTTCTGGGCTGGGCTGTTCTGCTGCCTGTGTAATTGGCTGATTCTGATACATTTGCAGTACTCCCCAGCTGCATGTACTCAAATTGTCATCGTATGTGCAATGCTACACAATATGATCCTATGGAAAAAGCTGCAGCAGGAACAGCATGGGGCAGGGCCACACAGCCCCCCACCATTGCCAAGGCCTGCACAGGCACAGAGTGATTCAGAGGATGAACAACATGATCCTACCTGGGGGGGCAGAAGGAGGAGTGCCCAGTATGCTCTGGCCTTGGCAAAGAGGCAACGCATAGCACATACACTGACACAGGAGGGACCCAGGGAATGACATCCCCCTCTGACTCGCACATACAGTAAAAGGGATGCAAAACATGACACTACCTGTGCTCAACCATGTATATGGAGTGCACTATGTGCATCCGACATAGGCAGCCCTCCAGCACCATCCTTAATACTGGCACACCCACAAGGTAAGTCACTCTTCTTGCCAATTGCCGAATGGGGTAGTATGTATTGTTACTTGTATCTACCATATGGATGTGAGTGTGTAAGGGAATCAGGTGGCTGAATGGGATGCCAGCAGATAGTAGACTCCTATAGTGACAGCATGTGATCTGCAACAAGTACTGGTGTCACCATAGTAGCCAGTACTACACATGGTGACAAAACCCACTGCAGAAATGTGCTTGGCCACTTGTGTGTCCATATGACACACACATGCCAGTCAGGGAGGTTCACATACCCAACAACAGTCTCAGCCAGCAAGATAAGTGTAGACAAACACAAACAAAGGCCGTGCTAAGGCCTCTGAATGATTGCTATGGGTAACCTCCCCCCAGGCCTACCCAGACAGACTACATCAGTTCAGGCAGTGGGATGTTAGTTCTGAAGGGTAAAAAGTCAGAAACTGATATGTAGGTCAAGCAAACCTAAGACCTGTAATACACTGATATGGCTCTAGTCAGCATGATAGGTTAAAATACAGAATGAAATGGAGTACCTGACATACCATTACAGTCATAGCAAATGTGTACAAGTGTCAGGTGTGCCCCCCCAATCCTATGTAGAAATGTAGAAACAGTCAGGTGTGCCCCCCAATCCTGTGTAGCAATGTAGAAACAGTCAAATGTGCCCCCCCAATCCTGTGTAGAAATGTAGAAACAATCAGGTGTGCCCCCCAATCCTATGTAGAAATGTAGAAACAGTCAGGTGGTCCCCATCCCCAATCTTATGTAGAAATGTAGTAACAGTCTGGTGTGCCCCCCCAATCCGATGTAGACACATTCTAACAGTCAGGTGGGCCCCCAATCATAAGTAGAAATGTAGTAACAGTCAAGTGTGCAGCCCCCTGTGATCCTATGTAGAAATGTAGAAACAGTCAGGTGTGCCCCCCCAGTCCTAGTTAGAAATGTAATAACAGTCTGGTGTACCCCCCAATCTGATGTAGACAAATTGTAACAGTCAGGTGTGCCCCCCAATCCTAAGTAAAAATGTAGTAACAGTCAGGTGTACCCCCTCCAATCCGATGTAGACATGTAGTAACATTTATGTGTAGGTATAATACCTGTGGAGCACAGATGACATGAGGTGGCCAAGGTAGCAGGATAGATTGCAGTATTTGTACAATATGTAGTTATGAGTGTGTTAGGTTGGTGTGTGTTTCATATTGTGTGAGAGTGGTCAGTATGTATGCATGTTGAGGTTTGATCTAGTGGCCATTGCCCACTTCTGCTAATGACAGGGCCAAGTCCTCACAACTGCAGTGTCAAAGACAATGCTCCCAAGTATAACACATTCTAGCAGTAAGCCATTGTAAATGTATGGTGGTAATATGTGTCACCATCTGAAAGATGGACATGGCATGACTGTTGGGCTAGATATACAAGCAGTACACAGGGAAAAGTACCCCAGACATACAGTGGATAATGTGTAACCATGAAATGGACACACCCTTGGAATTGTACATACAGGTATGCATCACATTATCTGGGCTTGTAGTAGGGAATACCGTTGTCATCTGGCCGAACACTTGCAGACCACAAAGGTGATAGGACTGATGTATTGAGAAACAGCTGATGTCCCTGTACAAGCCAGCATAACTGGAATGCCCCATGCATATCTGTGAGTCAGATGCAAGTAATGTCCATAGGACACATGCACCCAGCTCACCCAACCACCACCCACAGGTACCTCTCTGGTCTTATCCTTGCTGTTGGGAATGGGTACAATATGTCCCGCACCTGTGTATGGCAATAGCGAATGAATGCAGCATGCAGTGCAGGTGTCCCATGCAGGTGTGACCCTAGCTGAAAGCAGCACCCTGCCAGCATCCACACCACCTGATCAATACTGATAGAAAGCATTGGCATGAACACCTAGCACACTTACCCTGTCACCCCAGGGGAATATACTGTATGGCAGTCTAGTACTGTAGGACTGACAGAATGCAACGGTCTGCTCCAGCTGGCCTGCATCACCACCAAATGGCCTGCAGGCCTCTGCCAAAGGCCTGCATCTCACCCGTACTGTTAATGTATGTTATGTCATGGACACCCAAATAACAACATAACACACTCCACATAACCCATATGCAAAGCCATATGGACAAACCATAGTAACATGTCCACCATGTCCCAATGCATGAACTGTGGACTAACACCAAAACACAGCTGTGATTAGATGATAACTATAGGGCAAGTATCAGAAAATGTTTGCATAATGTATGGAGGAGGATAGAATATTAGAGGGGTGGGTGGGAGCATGGGCAGCATGGAATGTGCAAAGTCTGAAACACAGCCATGTGCACATACTATCCCTGGCTGCAAACACAAAAATGGGTGGCTACAAACCTGCCCATACACCACAATAGGGGTAATGTCCTGATTTTTGACCCCTGCTTCTGGGTAACCTGTGTGAATCTGTACAGCCGTGAGGTATTGCCACAGCAAGATATGGCCATACTGTCATATTGATAGGTGCACAAGTATGGGATCCTCTGCCATCACTGTACCAAGGTACTGAACTGGTTATACAGACCCAGCAACAAGTGTCTGCAGCTCCCCCTCTAGAATGGCATAACTTTCCAGGAATATGTAGGCATTTGACTACAATACTAGACACAGCTGCATTCACCCTGTGTTTGCCAGGACATCACTGAGAGCAAAAATGTCTACCTGACAGTACTTGAGGACATAAAACATCACAGTGTATAACAGTACACATGTGTGAATATCTTTGCTAACACCAGTACCATGTAGCAGAAGTAGCACAGACACAATCACCTACAGTACCCACTATCTCTTGCACAGTTTGACCCCATATTGCCAACTCCAACTGATCTACATATATCCTGCAGAAACAGTTTGCTAGCTGTAGGTGTAGAACACAAAGGTCTGCACTGAAGTACAATCTACCTGGAATGGATCCACACATTCAATACAGACGGGCGTGCTGGGAATGCTCACACACTTAGATAAATGAAGGCAATGTCAGACAACAACATACTGAAAGGTCATACTAGCCATGCTGACACACTTAAACAAATGAAGACCATGTCTGCCAACAACAGTGGACCATACATATCTGACAGTTGCAGATGTTAGTGCATACACTCCTCAGTATGCACCAGTCATGCTTTGCACACACATTGGATAGGAATACACACATACATCCAAGGACAACACACTATAATATGCCAAAAGTACACATACATAGATGCATCGAAGAGAGTGACAGTGACAAAGAGCCTTCCATCATGAGGCCTGTCCCACCCAGCACACAGCCAAATGGCTTCAACCACATGATGTGTAAATGTCACTCACCATAGAAATTAGCCACCGGTATCCTTCAGCATTAAAGACTCTGTGGTGCTAGTGCTAGCGGTGCAACATAACTGTACAAGGCAGCAGTCCTCTAATGGTTGCATACACGTACCTGCAGAATATAAATCTGTGTGTGCCTGAGTGTGCTGTGTCTACCTCTAGATGAATGGGTTATGGCCCATGCACACACACTGTCCTCCCCATAGCTCTATTATGGCAAGCCTGCTTATGTCAGTCACTGTGAAATACACCTTTGGTAAAGGGATAGCCCAGTAATCTCTGTGACATGTCATATAACTGCGTAATGCTGTAGTGTGATAAACTTGTTAGGTAGGAGTTCTAATCCCATACATGGCAATTGTGTGTGTTTATGTCTGTGTAGGGAGCAATACTTTTTAGGCTAGTCACACTCACTACAATTCAAATGCCATACTTTGGCAAGCCTGTTGATGTCATTCACTTTGAAATACACATTTGGGAAAGGAATAGCCCAATAACCTCTGTGGCATGTCCTATAACTGCATAATGCTGTAGTGTGATAAACTAGTTAGGTAGGAGTTATAATCCCAGACATGGCAACTATGTGTGTGTGTGTTTGTGTTTGTTGTGTCCCTGTTTTTGTAGGGCGCAATTCTTCTTAGGCTAGTCATACTCACTATAATTCAAATGCCCTACTTTGGCAAGCCTGCTGATGTCATTCACTTTGAAATACACCTTTGGGAAAAAAGTAGCCCAGTAATCTCTGTGGCACATCCTATAACGGCATAATGCTGTAGTGTGATAAACTAGGCAGATAGGAATTCTAATCCCAGACATGGCAACTGTGTGTTTGTGTGTCTCTGTCTGTGCATGGAAGGATGCTTTTAGGCTAGTCACACTCACTACAATTCAAATGCCCTACTTTGACAAGCCTGCTGATGTCATTCACTTTGAAATACACCTTTGGGAAAGGAGTAGCCCAGTAATCTCTGTGTCACATCTATAACTGCATAATGCTGCAGTGTGATAAACTAGTTAGGTAGGATTTCTAATCTCAGACATGGCAACTGTTTTGTGTGTGTGTGTGTGTGTGTGTGTGTGTGTGTGTGTGTGTGTGTGTGTGTGTGTGTGTGTGTGTGTGTGTCTGTGTGTGTGTCTGTGTGTGTGTGTGTGTGTGTGTGTGTGTGTGTGTGTCTGTCTGTGTACAAAGCAATGTTTTTAGGCTAGTCATACTCACTACAATTCAAATGCCCTACTTTGACAAGCCTACTGATGTCATTCATTTTGAAATACGCTTTTGGGAAAGTAGTAGTCTGTTAATCTCCATGTTGCATCCTATAACAGCGTAATGCTGTAGTGTGATGAACTAGTTAGGTAGGGTGTGGATGTTTGTGTGTGTGTTAGTTTGTCTGTGTATGGTGCAATGCTTTTGAGGCAATTCGCAGTTACTACAACCTCCATTGACCTTCTTGGGCAAGACTGCTGATGTCATTCCCAGTGAAATACACCTTTGGGGAAAGAGTAGTCCAGTAATCTCTGTGGCACGTCCTATAACTGGGTAATGCTATAGTGTGATAAACTAGTTAGGTAGCAGTTCTAATCCCAGACATGGCAAGTATGTGTGTGTATATGTCATTCGTATCCTGTGTGGAGGTGGCTGTGAGTGTATAACAACTGGATTCATTGCGGAGTAGGTTATGCAAATTTCTTATATGGTAGTCCTATTATATGTCACAATGTCCATGTTACAAGGATAACAGATGTCAAATAGCCAAGGGGCTGGGGTGCCAATCCATATCCCTACATGTGACAGCAAGGCCTGGCAAACAAAGTAAGCAACCCTTGTATTACCCAGAGAACAATCTCAACCCATGTCTCATACACAAACACACTTGCCTAGGCAACAGCCGCTATGTTGGTAGTACACTGCATATTGCCCACAGATAGTAACCATGGTGTGATTGCAATGGACTACAGATGGCATGGCACCCTGTCCATCAGTACAATAGGCACGCAATTGCAGACAGTGCACCTTCTCTATGTTCCCCACTGGACACCTGCAACAACTGTAGTGCCATCAAATGTGAAACAAAGGACATACAATGCCTTAAACACATGCCCTGTATGGACAGATGTCACAGACACCAGGAAATACCTGTATCATGCTAACAATTTAGGTGCAGGGTCAACCTGGTGTCCATTCCCAGTTCCCACCATGTGAGGCCAGGACTGGCACATCTGATGATAATCTGTGTACACAACATGGGCCAGACACCCCAGGTACAGTTCCACATGTCACTGTACATGCATGTGGGATGTGTGCATATCCCAGAGACCATCCATGTCATGGACTATAGAATGCATACATGGCAAGCATTGCACAGTACTGGCCACACACAATAGTAACCCAGGTGACTGGATGGTGACTACAATACCTACCTGTGTCAGCCAATACAGACACTACACCCCTAAGCCACACTGAACACTATTGTCATGTGGCCTGATGCCAAGGTATACCCTTCACCTAGCCTTGTATAGCCTTCTGGCACAGTCAACCACTACACACCCGTGAAGCAATGCACCTATGCATGTCAGTACTGGCTCCCTGTGTCTGTGTGTGAGGTATATGATGCTTTCAACCACATTCACTCTCAGTACAACTCCTTTTGGCCTACTGAAGCATGCTGTCTGATGTCAGACACCTTCACATACCCTTTGTCCGTATAATCTTCGGATAACCCCTGTGGTGCATGTGATATCTGTGCATTACTGTATTGTGGCAAACTAACTAGTTAGGAAGTCTATTTCTGACCCTGCCAAGTATGTCAATGTGTGTGAGTCCCTGAGAGAGTGTGGCTGTGTTGACGTTGACACCTGTTCATGTGGACAGACACATGTACTACACCTACCGTATCACTACTATATCACTGTTGCAGATGTCACTCACCTTCGCATATACCTTTGGACAGCTCCCCAGCATGTAAGCTATGTGGCGTATGCAATAACTGCATAGACATGCTAAAGCAATACATAGTGAGGGGTTTGACACCCCGTACTGGAATGTGTGTGACACAAACCTGCTTAGGTTTTACTCTCCCACCCCCTCCCTGATTTACTTTGTCTCTGTCTGTCCCTCTCACTCCCTCTCTGGTGGATGTGGAGAAGTGCACCTGCTTTGCTTAGTCAGCAGCTTCTGTAAGCGATGCTCATGATCAGCTGATGGCCTCTGCACAAATTGCAGTCCTCCTCTAGCTGATTGCATGTGAAACAACTGTGGTAACATTCCCATAGCCAATTGCATGGAAACACACTCCAATATCTAGGAACACCATGTTGTTGTTGGGCCTTTTCATTCACTGTGAGGAGAACCTAGAGCTGGTGTTTGGCAAACAGCATCACAGATGGTTTTGGGATTTAACTCTAACAACATACACTGTGGAAACAGGCCAACAGACAGGAGGGGGATGAGCCAGACATGACTACAGAGTATAAGTGTTGCTATTCTGCATTTGGAGTAATGTCAGTTTAACAGGGTATGTGTGGATATCGCTGGTCTACATGTTTTAATACCTGTCATGACAGTGTTATTTTTGGAGGAAACTCCCATCTGTAGGGTCATCTGCAGACTGGGCAGTGTGTGGAGCCTTTTGTTTCTTGTGTTACTCACAGAACATCTATCTGAGAACTGCAGAAGCATAGTGTGAGGACTGCAGTCAGAGTTACTGACTTCATATCCCTCATAGGACATATGTCACAACTAACCCTGGTACGACAGTAAATGTATGAGGTTATCACAGCAACATGCCAATATTGGGACAGTGTTCATAGCTCCAGCCACAAGTCTGTCAACCTTTGTACATATGTCATGCAGTAAGAGGTGCATATGTTCTGTACACCATTATTTATTGACATCATACCTGATAACAAGCCAGTCAGATATCAGACTGCTAGACATGTTATGTACAGTAGGGGTTGTTTCTGAGGACATAACTTGGGCATTCTGCGGTTGTGTGTATAGTACTGGGGGTCTGTGTACTTAGGGTGATTGTTGACAGCATGTGTATTGTGCATACATACCTTGGGATGTGCACAGACTGTGGTAGATGCCATTGTTCTTGGTCCTGTTCTATCTGAGGTTACATACTGCTCCAGTGTATGATACCCTATTGGCTCACATGTCTGTAGGGCCAGACACACACGTGTTCCACACCACAGACAGCCATCAGACCACACTGTGTCATGACCCAGTGTATGTAGGGTTAGTGTGTGAGTGGCACATATGAGGATGGTGTTTATCAGACAGTCCATATAGTGTCATATTAAGCTTGGGTACCATATGTGGCTGTGGCTGTGTTTACATTGGTTGTCTGTATACACTTTCTCACAGGTGTCTGTTACTCTGTACTGTGACATGCATGTAGAGCCTGCTATAATTGCAGGTGCATGTGTATTCCCCCATACATAATGTAGTCCAGCATTGTGGCAGTCTGCCTGTAGTTTGCACAGTGCTTTGTGACATGCTTAGCTGCTAGTGTAATTACCCAGTGTACTGTTATGTCCAGTTATTTGCAAGACATACTGCTGCCAGGCCACCATAACTGTTGTGTATTTCTGACAAAGCAGTGGGATTATTTACAGATGTATGTCACTAACTACTGTTTAGTATGTGGCCATGTGACCTCTGCACCACCAGGTATTATGTGTCAGGACAGACTATCGTGTGTGCATGCATAAACTGTGTGGGCATATGTAGTCCAGTATTTACGTGATATACCCATGTACATGGCTATTAACATCCACATTGGGAGGTGTGGTCCACATGTCTCGCATGAAGGTGATATGTGTACACATCTGGACTGACCACAGAGTGCCAGATTGTCCACATATATTGGTCATATCTCTGCTGTTGTCCACAAGATCATTACTGTGCTAGTAGTGTACTGTACTATGATGTCCTTAGGATGTCTGTCAGTAGCCAATGGCAGACATGTCAAAAGCAGATGTGGCCTCCCACACACAACATGTCTGTTAAGACAGCCCCTATTACAGTAGCAACAGTCTACATATATACTTGCAATACACACATGACATCCCCTTCCACTCAGAGGTTGGGACTATTGGTGCTGAGGTAGGACTCCACTCCATGTTCTAGACATATGATAAACATATATGTATATATAAATAAAAAAAAAAAAAAAAAAAAAAAAAAAAAAATTTATATATATATATATATATATATATATATATATATATATGTACATATATATATATATATATATATATGTACATATATATATATATATATCTATATAGATATATGGATAAATATATATATATGGATAAATATATATATATATATATATATATATATATATATATACATATAAACACTCATACACATATACACAGCAATATATGTCTACACATATAGAGATACATATACATATGCACATATAGTTATGGATATCTACATATATATCGACATAAATAGGTATATGTGAATAGATATGTATGCACATATAGTTATAGATATCTACATATATATCAACATAAATAGGTATATCTGTACACATAGGATGTGCATACATATATATCTATATATACATATATATGTATATGTATATATATATATATATATATATATATATATATATATATATATATACAAAGAGATCTACAAATGGCCATATATATGATGCACTATACAGATGTGTAGACATACATATGCATGAATATACATGTGTATGTACATGTAGAGATATATCAACATATGTATATGTATATATCCATATTCCTATCATGTGTTAACATCACGGTTGTGTATACCTTCCCAGATGTATCTCACCATATGTATCTGATATGTGTACATTTTGATATAACAACATATGTGATGCAACAGTAATATAAATAACAAGTACTACACAAATGTGGAAGTCAGAGCAATTGTTCAATACTAATCAATATGTGTAGTGACAGATATATTGGAAAAACAACTGCCTTTGCAGTTTTCATGGTGTAGTGGTTAACTGTTGTGACTATAGTGTATAAGGTCCAGGGTTCAAGACCTGTAAGGGCTGTGTATTTTGTTGCTGGGCAGAATAAGGGCTTTTGGATACATAATGGTTAAGGCAGTTTTGAGCAGCTTTAAGCGCATTTGTGCAGGTTTGCCTGAAGCTAAGCAGTGCTAAGCTACGGTTAACCGTACGGGCACTTAGCTTCACTTACCGGTGCGCAAATCTGCTTAGCTGTTATACTGCAGCAATGCTGACACCTGCTAAGCATGGCTTAGCCCTGGCAACCAGTGTTCACTACCCAGTCGGATAACATAGCAGGGTAATGACATCTGTAATAAGTGTATGCAATGCCATGTACAATACATGCATCTATATGCTGTCATTACAGTAGCAAGGGGTGTGAGTGTCATGTCTGGGACACACAAGTATAAAAGACCTGTACAGCACTGTTATCCATGTGCATGTGTTACATACAGGGTTAGTAACCCACGGTATGTGCTGTCACACTGGCATGTAGTGTATCATGGCGGTGCTACTGTTGACAGTGCTTTCCCAGGCAAGAGTAGAGTGCAATATGTAGTACTGACAACAAGCACACCTGCAGGCATAGCTGAACTCTGAGGCCTTACTGTCGTGTTCCTGGTATGTGAACTGTGTCACAGTATATATCCCCTACTGGATAATGATCTGACATGTGGAATGCAACTGTAGACTACTGTCTGTACAGCACATGTCAGTGAGGGCTTCCAACATGTAGTAATAGCATGCATATTGTTGTCAAATATCTATCTGTCGACACATTCATCCTAATGCATAGCTACGTGCCAAGCTGATGTCTGTCAGTCCCTGTACAGATGTGCAGATGTCAGGTATCCAGCTTGGATATGTACAAACAATCTATGCTTGATTGACACTGACATGTCTGCCCAGCTGTGTAATAATTGGCACATATAGGAGACAACACCCAGTACACACCACAGGCCATGGGTACCTCCACTACACTACCACAGTCAATAGAACATGCTTGGGTACAGGTCTCCATCCCAGACACTAACCATGTGTTGTAATACATGTTGCATACATGTCAACTGGATCACGTCAGTGGCCGTTTACAGGAGGCACCCAGAGGATTGGCTGATGCATGTCACTCTCACCCTGAGGGTCTCCACAGTGGTGTCTGTTGATAGATTGCCTGCTAACACATGGCAGGTGGCATGATACTACTGTACATACATCCCCTCCACAACCCATCTCTCCATGGACAATAGCCAGGTACACAGCTATGACCACCTGCAGCGATGCACCCCAGTATTAACACATGTGTACATGTGCATTACTGAGGATAGCAGTGTCTGTGTGTTAGTACACCTGTACTTTGGAATTCCATGAGAGCCTTCACAACCACCGCAACACACATTGCTATAGTCAGATGTGGCTGCTGCTGTATAGGACATTACATGTACCCTGTTACGGTCCTCTCCCAAATGGCTACATGAGCCTTGCAGTACCAGCACAACAGTGTTGTACAAATGGGTCGATATGCATGGGATAACCATTGAGTTCTGGCAAGTGTGTGTGTATGTGTGCATGTCTGTATACCTTTAGGGTACAGCATTCCAAGGCCACATACTCCTATTACAATACACATTGCCACACAGTAGTACAGAGAGTGTTGTTGCTGCCCATAGGTGAGGCATGACAATGCAACAGCCTACTATGCCTGTGGCATGTGCATTAGATCCATATCCCTGTAGTACCACTGTTGAAATATACAATGGGTTGTATCACAGTCATGGGCAATGTGTGATGGTGGGTATGTCAGAGTGTCATCATGGGTTCCAGTGAGTACAATATCCACTGTGGGATGTGGGTGCTGTGTACACTGTCATTACACCATGGTACACCCATTATATGTCCCATGTACCACTTTATGGTGACCACTGTCACCACCAACCATACAGGTAACTGATACCATAATCCAGCCCAGTTATGTATATGCTGTGTGCAGGCTACCTGTAACACATTGGACACATGGACAAGTTAGTTAGCAGTGATAGGCCCAGGTCTCTCGGATGTGTGTCTGCCTGTTATGTGTCTGTTAATGTGTATATGATGGTATGTCACACTATGTATTGTTCATATACAACCATTACATTCCCCCATTACCATACTGTACATGTCTGGGGATGTTCTGCATGTAACATGTAACCTGGAACACATCTCACCCTAAAAGCTGTGTGGTGTGTGCAATGAAAGCCACACAGTTCAGTAGCACTACATACCTAGGAAGGGGTGTAGTTCCAGTATTGCCAAGTAAGAATGTGCATGTATGTAGATGGGTCTACATCAGGTTGCTGATTATACATGTCCCAGCGTGTCACCTGTCCATGTGGCACAGGCAATAACTGTTATACAAACCTGTGACATGTGTTCAACTGTACCCCGGATATGTCACAGCCAGAGTGTCACCACAGTGCCATACCCCTTGTGGAATATGGCTGCAGACCATCCTCATGCTGACACATGTACACCTACAACACAAATGTATAACATTATGGAGACCACAGTCACCCAGTGTTACTAACAGCTATAATGCATCATTGCTGGATGGCTACACTACCTGATATGTATGCATTAAACATTACTCCTGACAACATGTTACACTGCAGTACATTGGTACACTGTAATACAGTCACCGTGTGCATCAGAACCATATTAGCCTCTCCCTGGATCGATGTTATGGATGACAGGGATCTGGCACAGGTATCATCATATGCACAGGGTGTGTTGTTGGTTTGCCAGAGGCCGTGGGTGGGCCAAACATTTGACACCATGTCTGTGGGTGCGGGGTGTAATTAGTTGAACTGGGTGTGGTGATGTGGTATGTGTAGGTATGGGGTTGTCCTAGGTGTGTGCATGTAGTGTGTGGGTATGCATGCACACAGTTCTGCCATGTGGCTGCCCTATACAGGTGTTTTTTGGACAGCTGCAGACCATACCTGGCAGGGTGTGCAGTTCAACACCTCCAGCATGGACACATGGACTGTGCCTTCTAAGGTGTTCCATGGGTATGTCCAGGTACAGGCCTTGATGTGCTACTCTCCCCTGATGATAACAATTGGCTGCTAGAACCAGGTCCCTCCTGGGACTGGCCAGGACCACATACTCATGGCCTGATGTGGTGTGGTGTGGACAGCCACCACCCTGCAGTGCTGGGGCTGGTACTGCCTTGGTGTCCTAGAACTTCCACAGTGACCACCAGCTGTTGGTGTTGCTGGCCTACGTCCATGCGGCCATCGCTGCACTCCCATCACATGTTCAAGCATGGACAAACCATGGTCGATGAGGCCTACCATCTCACCAAACTGTCTATCCATGACCACGGTATGAGCACGGAGGGCACCAGGCAGTTCATAGAAGTTGTCACTTGCAGATGTGAGAGCAGCCCTCTGCAGCATCAGGCCCTGTCTGGTGTACAGTTCCATACATGCCTGTGACCCCATGACAGTGTGAAATATGAGCCTGGTGTACCAGTTATGGTGCTTCTGCCAGGGGCATGATGACCAGCGGCCCTACCACGAGCACCCTGGAACATCTGCCTATGTGGTGCCCTGCCAGACATCTGGCTACGCCTGCTGTGACCAGACACAGTAGGCATGGATACCACACTCTCCTGTGCACTGCCACCAACTGTCAACTGTCCCTCTGCTATGGCCACTGATGATGGGGTATGTATAGGCACTGAAACTGTGAACAGGTTTGAGGTGGCTAAGAGGAGGATGTCAAATGATGGTGCAGTTTTGGCCCCTGACAACCCCATCTGTGCCTCAACTGTACTATCATCATCTTCGGTGTCTGTATGCACACCAAAATCAGATTGCATGCATTAGGGACCCTGACCCACCTCGTCACCTGTGGTGGAAAACAAGAAATGCACTTTAAGACCTATACAGCATTGCATAACAGTACACACATGCACACACACACACACACACACACACACACACACACACACACACACACACACACACACACACACACATTCCACCTTAATACCTACCTGTCTGTGATTTTACAGACAGTACCATGTTTATTTCCATAAGTTCCCTATCCTGCATCACATTTGGTAACATACATCCATTAATACCACTCATTAACATATCATTCCTCTAAATGCCTAGACAAGTGATCACAACACAAGACCTATTACTCCATTACCTCCTTGACCTGAGTGGAGTAGGTTTTACATGGCTTCAGTGCTGTCATTCAGTGTTCACCCTGTGTATGTCCAGACATCATGAGCATGGCCCCTATATGAGAGGGGCTACTATGTTCACTCCATAATGTAACACACTGGAGTGTCATGTGTAAGTATTGCTCAGTGCAAGCCAGATATGCTGCTCAACCAACCTATCATGTGACAACTGTAATATATCAATACACTCCCTAGTGTTGTCTAGTAATTTTTAATGCATCTGTAGTGCTGCATATGTGGATTGTCATTCACCTATCTGTTGAATGTGATTTTAAGGGTATACCTGGTGTCTACTTTCCCTCCCAATGCATGTTCCATGCTACAGACATTATTATACTATCAGCTGTCCTGTGATTACATATCTGACAAGTATTCCTGGTGTGTCATGTTTCAGTCCATGTCCATGTACTGCACGATCCCAAAGGGAAGTACTGCTGTATGAACAACCCCATAATCACACATGTGCATACATGGACACCCACACAAACATACACACATGCACACATACATCCTACATGCATCAACCTCCTTCCACTCCACCAGACTGAACCTACAGACAAAATAACCACACACACACACACACACACACACACACACACACACACACACACACACACACACACACACACACACACACACACACACACACACACACACACACACACACATAGGTGAGGTTGCACAAAGATAGTACACTCAGTCCTCCCATTACATCTCTCAACATGCATAACATATGGCACACAACAGCATGTAGTGCAGCTATAGTCAATCCATGCTAGCAACAGTATACATGTGTGTGATGCATGGGCTGTGTTAGTAGATGATGCCCTTCCCCTGGAAAACACTGCACTCATGTACACAGTATTGCTGTGCACCTGTTTAACACCCTGCCATGTACTGTGCCCCGATCCTCACAGGTGTACAACCCATTGCTGAATGTGTAGTACTGTGTCAGTTATGTCAGCTCTAATGCTCACAGCCCCTATGTTTTTCAGCGACACATACCTGGGATGATATGTGGACAGATGTCATTTGTGAATGCCTGATGTCTGGTTTACAGATCTCAACATCAGTGGACCATGTATGACCAATCCAATACTATTACACTGACAACTGTCAGACCATACCATGGCCATGGCGAGTGTACACACCTTTATTGATATGACGTACCCTTCCTTGATCTGCCATGGGACCACATCACCACATATATTACCAGTACATGAGCCTGATATGTGACATATATCCTGTACATTCACATGCAGTGTCTATGAAATGTGTTAGGTATACGGATGCTGATCACGATGCATACACTCCATGTGTGCATATGTGTGCACGCCCTTATCATGACGGTTTGTTGCACCTATTGTTATATGTACTACAGCAGTCACTATTCCTGGCAGGGGTATACTAGTGTGGCCATCTGCATTTGCCAGTGTATGGTCAGTCTGCCCTACACATGTTCCCCAACTCTGCATGATTGCAGGGTCTACTCATGTGCACATCCCTTGATGTTCACACACTGTCATCACTATTGCTATGGGGGTAGGGTTACGTCTGCCACAGTTCCTGAACCTGACTGTGTGCAGATACAGCCATTCTTAGCATCTTTAGGATCCCTGCTGCAGTGCACTGGTGTGTCATGCTGACACACCCTCCCCACCTTCAGCCTTTTTGCAGATGCTTGCCAAGTATGGCCTACACATGTGTGTCAGTTTGCAGTGTCCCATACACTGAATGCCACATGTTACAGCCTAATCCCAGCTAATAATGTGGACCACAGTAATATGTTATACCATAGTGTAGCTCTGTAACAGTTGCTATATTGTAATACTGGTATATACACTGGTGTTGCACATTATAAGGGTGATGTTTCACACATGTCCCTACTGTAGGCCATGTGTCCCACCATTATGTTAATCCCTGTGGACACATTTTGCAATGACAGGATGTTAGTTATCTTGCAGGTGTCTGACATACCCTTCCAATATCCCATCATGGTCACCACTGTGATGCAGTGCATTTAACAGCAACAATACATGAACATGTACAGTATGCAATTTGGGTAGGTGTGTTAGATGTGTGCATGGAATATACTATAGCCATTACTTGCACAGTGTATTGGCAAGCATCAACATAAACCATACACACCAGCTACAGGCTGCTGCCTTGGTGGTATACCAGAAGGACCTACATAAGATTGTGAGAGATGAGGTGTTAGTGGCTACAGCTGTGGCATTGCTACAGGGTGGGTGCAGCATTACAGTACAGCAACAGTACAAGTCCACAATATTACCACTTATGCACATCTGTTTATTACTACTATGCAGCAACATACTATATATATGACATGTCAGATATGCATGCTCTACCTGTACAGATGCAGATGCATATGCAACAGTGGTCTACTGATGTGCCCTGTGGCCATACCTGCACGTGCCTCAGCCAGTGTGTGGGTAGCACCCACCTCCACAATGGTGTCTGCCAGTTGTTGGGTGTGCGGAAGGGCAGGTGCCACGAGGCTGGTGAGGAGGTCTTCAACACGTGTCAGGGGGGATGGATGGCATGACCCCCCTGTTGCGAGGTCATCCCCCGGACTGCAGCAGTATGCCGACAGGCATTGCAAAGCAGGTCAGAACAATGATGCCGGACCTGCTCATAACTGAGGTTATGCAGGCCATCATTGACCCTGTGGACTAGATCATTCCACAGGCTGGTCCGTCCACTCCTGCTGCTCATGGGCGGCCCTGCCAAACAGGGCAGGGTATTGCTGGATAAGGTTGTTCAGCACAACATCATTTTTGCCACTGAATACGCAGGTAGGCAGCCATGGGACATCTTGCCTGAAAGACATAAAGATGGAAACAGGTCTGAGCAACTCATACAGCACTGTTACCATAGTTCTTAATGCACATCTCTGTCACCCACCCCACCATATCAGTGACAACAAACTTTTCACACAACTCACTAGATATGGCTACAGCTTACCTACCAGTGGGACATATATTGTATTGTACCACACTTTGTGTTATGTGTTTGTAGCAATGTTCCCTGTGTGGACACTATCATTGCTGACCTGTTACAGACCATTCACCTGCATGCCATTGTCAGGGCCACTATGGTTCCATATATGCATGTGGTATGCTTGCTATGCGATTGCTGCACATCTGACATTCTGTGTTATTGGGGATATCTATGCATGCTGTTAGACATGTTTCGGGATTGTGTGGACTATTACTACCCACATATGTTCTATAACAGTGACACAATAGCATGTTTAGGGAATACTTGCCAGCAGAACCACCTATCCATCCTCATCTGGCCATGTTACCAAGCCATATCACATGTGGGACCCACCCTGGGGCCTCCTCATCTACTGGTCCAGCACTACCTTCAAGTGGAACCATCTCAGGGGATGTTGTCCCCCCTGGGGTCACACACAGATATGATCCTGTCACTCGAGATCAGGTCCAGGGTCTGTTCCATAGGGGGCTCCACAGAAACTTGTGGGATGTGCTACATCACCTTGACGCACCCAGTACACATTCATAGGGTCCACATGCTCCTCCTCCACAGCCTCCAGGCTAGGTACGTTCAGGGCCATGGACTGCTGTTTTGAGTAGCAATGGGTGGGAGGCTTGTTCCCATTGTTTCCATATGGGGGCCCATGGGGCTTCCACATCGCAATCCACACAAACCATCCAGGGTTTTTACCCACCACATGTGTCATATACCACCCCTGTAGGCTGTCCTCTATATCTACCAACCCAGACCACCTCCACAAATATACCTGCCATGCTTCCCCATATTCCCATTCCCTACTGCACAGACAAAGGCAATGTGGTCCCAGAAGGGGTTCACATGTGACATACCTATCCATGTTGCACACACTTACAGCTGTATATATTTGTGTGTATTGCTATGTGTGCTGTTCCCTCACACATAGCATGCAGCACTGTGCTGGTTCTATAGGGGACACGTATTTATATACATATATTTTGATTTCAACAATTGGCTAAGTTTCTGGTGTCATTCTAAGGGGATCCAGTATCTGTCTGCCTGCGCTGACATGATTGACAGACCTCGATGCTTTGCCAGAGATGGCCTGCATCTGTCACCCCTGGGGTTACGGATACTGGCCAAGTCTCTTGCCACCCCTATAGTGCCTTTTTTAGGCGGTGTTCCAAAAAACAAATTACCACCGTAACAGCTACAAACAAATGCAATTTGAGGGTCATGCTAATCAACGCTAGAAGTCTAAATCTCAAAATGCACTCACTCAAAGTACTCTTTAAAATGGAGAACACTGACATTTGTGCTGTAACAGAGACTTGGTTCAAGGCAGCAGAAAGCACCCCTGCACTACCTGGCTACAACTCATTCCACACCTTTCAGCCCCAGAACTTGGACCGAAGCTCCAAAGACGGTGGTGTCTCCATATTCATAAAGGATGCACACACCTCCAGACTGGTAGCCCAACATAATGCATCTGAGATACTTCAGGTGCAGCTAACATTGGGTAAGACAGCGATTCAGGTCATAGCCTGCTATTGGTCCACAGCCACATCCCAAGATTCACACTCCACATTCCTAAGCACCCTGGAGAATATTAGGGTCCAACCTAACACTCTCATACTGGGCGACTTCAACTACCCCTCCATTAACTGGGAAAACTACTCATGTACCAATACACTTGCCCAATGCTTTCTGGAATTCATTAACTCCAATATCCTGGACCAACTCGTTTTTACCCCCACTAGAAGTAGCAACATCCTTGACCTGGTTATTACTAACATGGGCGACCGTTGCTCCACACCAATAGTCAACTCCTCCCTGGTTAGATCCGATCACAAGCCAATCAACTTGGAAATCCACATCCCTCCCACACCCCCCAACAAAGGTAACCACCATGAAAAACTTCTCCAAAGCTAACTTTGGGCTCCTAATAACAGAGGTGGCTAACTTCACAGCACCCATGCAAATGGAGAATAGTCGCATGACTGCCATATCATACACCAATGCACTGTACAAACACGTACACAAATGCATGGATCTTGCCATACCCAATAGAACTAAGACACTCTTCTCAAAAAAAAAAGCCAATCTGGTGGTCTCCTGCCATAAACAAACCCTACAACAGAAGGAGGAAACTGATGTGGAATAAGGTGAAGTCCAAAGTCTGGAAAAACTCCCTTATCAGCCTCAGCAAAAGGTTGAGATCCCTCATCAAATTCACTAAAGCTAGCTATGAAAACAGAATTGCAGCAGATAGTAAAGACAACCACAAGACCTTCTATAGTTATGTAAAGAATCTCCATGGCAATACCCAGATTTCCTCTGAGCTACTGCACAATGGTATCTCCTATACTGAGCCAACAGATATTGCAGATATACTGGCAAACAGATTCAGTGCTAACTTTACCCCTCCAACCCCCCCCAAAGGACCAATCGCAATACAAGTAGATTGCCAGACACCCAGTATTACTGCTGCACAGGTTAAAACAGCACTGTCCAAGGCCAAGAATACAGCTTCTATGGGACCTGACAGTATCCCTGGCTGTGTTCTGGCAATCTACTGGTATTGCGATTGGTCCTTTGGGGGGGTGGAGGGGTAAAGTTAGCGCTGAATCTGTTCGCCAGTATATCCTGCCTCTTAAACCTGGTTGATTTCTTTGAAACAGTCACCAAGGCCATTGATGAGGGGAAGGTGGTCCACAGAGCCTACCTGGACCTCGCAAAAGCCTTCGATACAATACCCCACTCGGGCATTATAGGTAAGCTCACCAGCTTAAATATAAACCCCTATGTCACTAGATGGGTTGCAAACTGGCTCAAGGACAGAACCCACATGGTTAGAATTGCTGGAGCCATGTCAGACTCCAAACCAGTTACAAGTGGTGTCCCACAAGGCTCAGTCCTGGGACCTCTCTTGTTCGGTATATATTTTCGGAGGTACAGGCCAACACGGAAGGACTGTGGCTGACCAAGTTCGCAGATGACTGCAAACTGGGCGCCATAATCGACTCTCCAGCCGACACAAGCATCCTTCAAAAGGGCCTCATAGAAACAGACAACTGGTGCCAGAGCCATGGCCTCAAGCTAAACGCCAAAAAGTGTATAGTCATCCCCTTTGGCAAAAACAAAGTGACCACAAATTACCACATAGGTGGTAATCCATTAAGTACAGAAGAAGTAATTAGGGACCTGGGGACCCAAGTTGATAGCAGTCTCTCATTTGACAACCACGTGGCCAAAGTGGTTAGAAAAACATTTTATATAGCCCACCTAATCATGAAGGGATTCACATCTAGATCAGGGGAGGTCATCGTGCCTCTTTACTCATCCCTCATCAGGCCCATAATTGAGTGCAATGCTCCTTTTGGGATGTACCTTACCAGACACCTGCAGCAAATGGAAAGACCCCAAAAGTACCTCACCGAGAGGATAAAAGGGCTCAAACAGATGCCATATGCTGCCCGGTTAAAGAAACTCCAGCTCTACTCAGTGGCATACCGCCTGTTCAGGGGCGATCTGTGCCTGACATATAAAGCCATGTCCAACCCGGAAGTAATGGACATGCTGCACCTCAGAAAATCCAAATACCATCGAGCTACGTGCTCGAGAGACTTGAACCTCAGCACTGAAATAAATAGGACATGCTGGAGGGACAGATTCATAACCCAGAGGCTCCCTTCACTCTGGAATAAAATCCCAGTCCAGGTTAGGCAGAGTCCCTCATTGACTCTCTTCAAGAAGAATCTTAATGAGTGGATGGGAGATCATAGGTTTAACTCAGGTATCACTTCTGTGTCACTGTTAGACAGAGGCACAGTATACTAACCTCGAAAAAGGGCATAGCAAAATTTATTTAAAATGGGTGGCGAAAGCCAAACACATTCTGGCTAGGCTTATAAATGCCCTAGGGCAGATAGCCTAGTATGAACCTATGAACCTATGAACTGGCACCTCACCTGTCTGCCCTGTTCAATCACAGCCTCACCGCAGGCTTTGTCCCCACCAAATGGCGCACTGCTACAGTCATCCCTCTCCACAAAGGATGAGTGACTACAGACCCTGGGAACTATCACCCCATTAGCCTGATGAGTCTGATATGTAAAGCTATGGAACGCATCATCATGGACCTAATAAACAAGGATATAGGGAATCTCCAAACTCTGGATCCTACACAGTTTGGTTTTGTGAAGGGTAAATCATGCCTGCTCAACTTGGTTGACATCTTTGAGTCAGTCACCAGAGCTGTGGATGAAGGTAAGGTGGGTCATACAGCCTACCTTGATATAGCTAAGGCCTTTGGTACTATTCCCCACTCAGGAATCAAAGAAAAACTTACTAAGCTAGGCATCGACCCCTGTATCACTAGGTGGGCTGCAAACTGGCTCACAGATAGAACCCACAGTGTGAAAGTAGCTGACTCCAAGTCAGACTGCTGACCAGTCACGAGTGGAGTCCCACAAGGGTTCGGTCCTGGGTCCTCTCCTGTTTGATATCTACTTCTCTGATGTCCAGGCCAACACGAAGCGACTCAGGATGACAAAGTTCACAGATGATTGCAAGTTGGGAGCTATTATTAACTCCCCAAGTGCTGCAGACATCCTACAGAAAGGCCTCAATGAGATTAATGACTGGTGTCAGAATCATGACCTTAAGCTCAATGACAAAAAATGTGTCTTCATCCCCTTTGGGAAAAACCCGGTTCCCTTGAATTACCACATTGATGGTAGTCCACTGAACACAGAAGGCGTTATAAGAAATCTGGGAACACAGGTTGACAGCAACCTCTCTTTTGAACACCATGTTGCCACTGTGGTCAGAAAGTCCTTCTATGTGGCACATCTCATTACTAAGGGTTTTGCATCCAGGAAGAAAGAGGTCATTGTCTCCCTCTACTCTTCCATCATTAGGCCAATCATCGAGTACAATGCCCCATTTGACATGTATCTCACTAGACACCTGCAACAACTGGAGAGGCCACAAAAGTACCTCAGAAAGAGGATCCTAGATCTTAAACACTTGTCCTATATGGACAAAGTAAAAAAACTCCAACTATTCTCTGTCTCATATCGCCTACTTAGAGACGATCTCTGCTTGACTTACAAAGCCATGTCTGACCCAGCACTGTTAGAAATGCTACATCTAAAGAAATCACAATCTCTCCACACCACATGCTCCAGAGACCTCAACCTCACTACCACAATCAACAAAACATGCTGGAGGGACAGGTTTATAACCCAGAGACTGCTCATGCTATGGAATAAGCTTCCCATACATGTCAAGCAGAGCACCTCACTGGCCTTCTTCAAGAGAAATCTTGATGAATGGATGGGAAATAGAAAATTCACCCTAGGGATCACTCCAGTGGCTCTTCTCGACAGAGGCACTAGGAACTAATGTTGGGTGGCATGATGCCAGGGTAATCCTATGGGCTAGGCTTGTAAAGGCTCCAGGGCCATTAACCTAGTACACACCTATGAACCTACGAACCTATGTGTGTGTGTGTTTGTATATATGTAGACATACGCATATATATATATATATATATATATATATATATATATATATATATATATATCTATGTGAGTTTGTGTCTACCTGATAACACCGACACGCCAAAACACCGACAACGAAATAACCGATACCACAAAACTGAAAGTTCAAAAACACGAAACTTCACATGCCCGACAAACCCCAATCCTGACAATCAACAAAACAAATACCTTTTCCGAAAAACACACATACAACACAAGCACACCAACAACCTTACCAACCTACACTAAACCTTACATACACAAATATCTATGCACTAACCTTAACCCAAACTCTAACCCTAAGGTCTGTCACTATCGCACACTTACCTTACCCGCACCCTAACCCTAACTCACTTAATCCACCCCTAACCCTTATGTCTGTCACTATCGCACACTTACCTTACCCCCACCCTAACCCTAACTCACTTAATCCGCCCCTAACCCTTAAGTCTGTCACAATCACACACTTACCTTACCCGCACCCTGACCCTAACGTCCGTCCATATTGCACACTTACCTTAACATGTCGGTATTCTCAGCATCAGGATTTTCAACTTTCGGTCTTCTCCGTTGTTGATCTTCCAGTGTCGGTTATCTTATTGTCATTCTTCTGAGCTTTCGGTGTTATCAGGTAGACCCATATACATATATCTATATATATATATATATATATATATATACATATATTTATATATATATATATATATATATATATATATATATATATATATATATATATATATAACAGTTAGCTTCTAAATTGCTTAGCCTGTGTAGGTATTGCTTACCCTCATGCAAACAGGTTTAAACCTGCTGACTGCTGCTTAAAAGTGCTTAAACCCGCATACCCCCCGCGCTAATTTCTTTAAAAGAAATGAAAAAGGGTTGATAGGAAAGGGGTGAAAAAGGGACACAGAGAGGGAAAGACAGTAGGGAAAATAGCTAGGGATGTGCAGGAAGGGTGTAGAAAGCTCCATAGCTGCTCATTTCTTCTACAGCAACAGCTGTGCATATACACTGAATTTGGAGATAGATTTGGACACTCATACCTGCGAGAGAAGGGTGAGGACAACAATAATATGTTGTAAAGCCAATTAGACCAGATTACATGTGCCCAGTGGACATGTGTATGAAATGGACAGCTATGTATTGGGTGAGATTATTTTTGGGGAACAGATTGCCATTTTTTTTTTTTTTGCAGGTGAGAGTGGGATGTTGGTGAGGGATAGTAAGTATATTTGGGGAGGTAGGTTGGGTAGGTTAACAGACAAGAAAAACAAGACACATATAGGGGCAGTATATGAAATGTGGGGGTAAACACCTTGATGGGGAGGGGTGTTGGGAAATCGGGAGACCACGAGCCCCCTAGTGGAAACAGTGGGACTGAGGTCCCCACCCATGGACAGTCACCACTGCACCTTTACAGCCCTGCAGGTGGCTGTGCTTGGGGCTGAGTCAGAGAGCCAGGCCAATCCTCTAGTCATGACACATGGCCCTCAAGCTAGCGTAGCAAATCTCCAAACTCCCTGTGGAGCTCGTTATGCACCACGACCCACACATGGTGACAGGTGACAGGTTCCTGTCCACGCCCAATCCCAGGGGGGGTGAGTCCCATCCCCTGAGGCGGTTCCACCTGAAGGTGGTGCAGTACCAATGGACAAGGAGATCTTGGGTTGGGCCCCAGATGTGTTGGTGCCTGGTCTCACGGCCAGCTGAGGTGGGACAGATGGGTCCACTGGGACCCACATTCCCATACATGCTATGGTGTTTAAGTTTTATCAACATATGTGGGTTCGTAATAGTCAACACATTTCAGGATTAGATATAACAGCATGCATAGATATTCCCATTAACGAAAACACCAGATATGGAACAGTTGCATAGCAAACAGAACACATGCATATATGGGACCACAGTGGTAATTACAACAGCATGCAGGTACATTGATGGCACCATGCCACCAATGTGGGAGTATTTCAACATAGCACATGCACAGAAACAGATTTAAATAATTATCGAACAATAGGACATATGTCCCAACATTACAGTTAAATCAGTACATGCCAACTGAGTTGGGTCTTTAGTTTACTGTTGCAGATATGGTGGGGGGGGAGAATAATGTCAGTTAACAACTAGTGTATTCCTGTATTTTGCATTACTTTCCTAGTCAGTGCTGTTATCTGTACCTTACAAGTACTAGTACACTACCCTATTGCCTTAGTTTGGACAGTGATATGGCTGTCGACAACTATATACATGAACTGGTTTTACCTGCAGTATACACCTCTTACCTGGTATACCTGTGGAGGAATTGCTTGTTAACACTAACTTTTTCTACACATACTCCCAGATTCCAGGTTGATGTTATGCACATACCTGTCCATCTCTTTTTGCATAGACTCTGGGTATGTCTTGACCACATGCAGGTAAACCGGGACATATTTCGTTTATTGCCCTCTTAAACCTTTAGTGAATTGTACAATGGCAGGTTTGTTTTCATTGACATTTTCCAAATATGTACAGGCCTGACAGTCAGTTATTTGACATGAAATGCTGCCTACATGTCAGAGATTAGCACACTGATATGCCAGGGGGACAGGTTGACAGCCGGCAGATATGGGCTGATTAACTCGACATTCTGGACATTTCTGTACACTTGTGGGGTATGATTCTGCAGGATTCGGACCATAGCTGTGCCTGATAAAAAAAAAACACTGTCCATCATAGTTGTGTGATATATATAGTATATAGATATTCCTGTGTATCCCTTATCTGATTTCTGTCTCCTGCGGTTTTATATTCTGACCTTGTATTACAACACTCTTATACAGGATTTCCTAGACAGTTACATTATGTAGCACAGTGTGGGGTGACAGTGATGAGTGATACCTTATTACTCAGAGCAACTGCAACACTCACAATGCCATACAATGTGCCAGAGTACACAATACCAGTACAGGATATCAATCTTTTATTCTTAGGCACAGTGTTCGTATCTGACAGACCTGTCGGAGCAATGTTTGTTAACACTACCTGAATGTTTCCATGCAAATAACCAGATTCCACATTAGTATTATGCACATATGTCTCACTCTCTTACTCTGCATACTCTGGTCACAGCTTGACAACATGGGGATGTAGATTGGACATACTTGGCTTATTACTCTCATAACATTTTGGGAAGACGCTAGCGTGACAGGTTTGTTCTCATAGATGTCTGACAATCAGTTGTATTTCTTGTTTGCTGCCTAAACATCTGGGATCATCCCACTGATTTCCCAGGGGGGCAGGCAAGCAGATATGGGTTGATTTACTGGACATTCTGGACAGTTGTGGGGTATTATTCTGTATGCAGCCTACTACCACTTCCAGGATTCGAACCATGGCTGTGTGTGCTAAAAATGCAATAATTCACATCTCAGTTGAGTGTGCTATTCAGATTTTGTTGTCTGTTTTTCACTGTTTTCTGTCAATGTCTCTCTCAGTTGTACTATGTGACTGCTTGGGATTACACCAGTCATACACAGACATTCCTACACATTTTATTTATGTAGCACAGTGTGGGTAATAGTGCTTAATACAACAGTACTATTAAGTGATTGCAAATCTACATTACCGTATGATACCAGATGCAGTCCAGCAGTTAGACCTTTATTGGCAGGCTATTATGCTTTTATTTACATACAACCTATATGAGACTCTTCCTGCCATATTCTCTGGTGTATGCAGTGCATGCCTTAAACAATACAGGTTTTATACAGGCAATTAACTTAATACTACTACTTTTAGATTGATTTCCTATGACAGTACATGCAAGAATATTACTAACCTGCCTCACGTCGCAACCGCTCCAATCAACATCCAAGGGCCTCCTCGTTCATAGCCTGCTCACTTGCCACTGTGAAAGACATAAGAGGAATATTTAGCCATACCTATCCATAATATACATGAGCTGGCAATTATTAAACAGGTAGTGGACTGATACTTACACACGGCTGGGACCTCCCCTGTCCTCCTAGCCTCTTGGATCGACTGATCCAAGAGATCCGCTTTCGCTGCTTCAGATCTGCATAGTGATGCTTGACCTGCTCACCAGTTCAGAGTATGCCAGTGGGACTGGTGAGGTCACAGGCGAGATGTTCCCAGGCTTCCGCTTTGTATTGGGAACTCTGGTACTGGCCCTGCAGCAGTCTCATGTCATGGTCTTTCTCAAGGAGTCCTGCCATAATTCTGGACTCCTGGATGTCCAAGTGCTGTGCCCAAAAGTGCACACCCTCTCTCATTCCAGACATAGTGTCTACAAGGGGAAGCTATAACCAGTTATGAGATATATTCCCGCCTGTTGGGTTTAAATAGGGCCGGTTTCCTGCACTTTGCCATGATTGTATGGTTTTGAAAAGGCTAAGCTATGGGCAAACCTGCTTACCTTAGGTTGGCATTGCTTAAAGGGTTATACCAATGAGCAGATTGAGGTAGCTGGCCTACACATTACTTACACCTACTAAGCTGTGCTGTGCAATGCATTATATTTGCATTGTGGCATTGAGTCATTATTCACTACATGTTATATATGTGTTTGGTATCCATGATTCATGTGTACATACACTGTATGGGGTCCTTGTGTTTATTAGGGGATTTCAACACTTTATTACAATGACACCTCACATCTGGGCTTAATGCAGTACTCCTGTTCACATATTTATGTTACGTAGTAGGTTATACTACATAAGACTGTATAAAAATTCCTTTCACATGGTCAGTTTTAGAATCTGTTTGGTGATACCTTCATCTTATGTCTGCTGTGATGGCTTAGTGGTTAACTACTGTGACCATAGTGTATAGGGTCCTGGGTTCAAGACCTGCAAAGGATGTTTATTTTGTTTCTGGCCAGAGCAGCGGCTGATGCATACAGAGTGCTTAAGGCACTTTTAAGCAATTGTAAGTGGGTTTGCATGGGTTTGTGCGAAGGATATGCTTGCAGAGAGTTAGCTTCAGTATTGCGTAACCTGTGTGCACATTGCTTACCCCCATGCAAATGGGCTTAAACCCACTTACTATTGCTTAAATATGGTTATTCTTGCTTAATAGTGTTTACTGCCGCTTACCACCCACTAATTTAGACAGTAATGTCTAAAGGTTCTTGGGAAGTTGGTGTATTTGGAAACTGTATGGAGTTATCATTCTTTACACATTTTACCTTCCATTTGTATCCCTGAATCCTGTGTACATATACTGTATGGGACACTTGTGATTATCTGTGGACTTTGCAACATTATGACAATGACACCTCACATCTGCATTTAATGCAGTACTCCAGTTCACAAATATATGTTATAAATATATAAGTGTTATAAATATATGTTATCATAGGTTATGCAACAAATAAATTGATCATGTAGTGATTTGACATGGAAACTGGATTGTACTGGAGTGGGACTTGAACCAGGAATGACTGCTCGTAAGGCGAATGCTCTGCCCATTACACTATTGCTGTTTAGCTTCATTTGCATATAACTTGCTTTTTATCCTTTTGTGCCATTTAAGCTGCATTAACCGTAGCTAAGTGATGGGCAAACCCGGGCACCTACAGTTAAATTGAATCTGTTTCATAAAAAAAAAAAACACTTCTTTATATAAATGTTTTAACTATTGCTTTTGTATACATGGGGGGATGTTGCTGGGGGTATGCAAACACCTATGAGCGGTCTCGTTCATTCTTATTTATACTCTGCTGTCCTTCATTGCAGAGGTGTGTATATTCTGAGAGTTTTTCTCTCAGACACGCCCCCCTGCACTTGTACAGTGATAGTGAATCTGGGAGAGTATCTTCCTAGTCATGGCAGAAGGTGACTTCACACTGTGGGCTTCATACTGAACCTCATTCTCAACTTTGCTACAACACAAACTGAAGTATGTAACACTGGAGACAAATTAAAAGCAATTAAAGTGCCTGTTACCGACAGATAAAATGCTGCCTTATAGGAAAGAAAAGGAAAAGTTAGATGCAGTTCTAGCTGGTCTTTCTACATCTGGAAGCATGGCCTTCAAGATATCTGTTTCAGTCTTTCCACTGTCATGTTTACTACTTTACCTAGATCTCACCCATCACTCATAAAAATGTAGGCCTGTTTCTTTAATTCACCTAGGCATCCAAATATTGACATCAGTCCTGTCTTGATTTTAATGTTTCTTTTCTGATCAAATTTCTAATTTCCAATTTAGCTTTATGCATAGATTTATAGATTCATACAGTAGTACTGTGCAAGCCATGTACAGTTAGCCATGTACTCAATGAAGTATTGCTGGAATGTTTACTTTTCTTCTTAAATAAGGGCCATATCCATCCAACCATCAAGACTTAACCTGAAGGAGGTTAAACTATTGCACCATTTAACACATGAGGATTTAATTCCACAAGTAGGTTATCCCACACTTACAGGTGGGTAATGAACTTTTCTGTCCAGGAAGACATGTTTATCTTACAGTCTGTATTAGGAGTTTTGTAGTAAGTATAGCTAATGTTAAGGTTTCAAGTGAAAAACAACCTGGAGGCTATAAAACTTCTCAATGACCGAAAGGAGGCATTACTGAACTTCAGTGTTGTGGATGTAAGGAACCAACTGAGAAAAGTGAACCCCAGGAAGGCTGCTGGCCCTGATAACATTCTGGGAAAAGTATTGAAAGGTTGTGCAGACCAATTCAGCATAGTCCTGATGGACATCCTCAATACCTTGCTTGTTCATTTAAAAGTACCAGCATGCTTCAAAGTTACCAACATAATCCCTCTACCCAAAAAAGCCAACCTCACTTGCCTAAATCATTACAGACTGGTGGCCCTTACCTCAAATGCAATAAAATGCTTTGAAAGACTAGTTAAAAGGCAGTTTGCCTACTGGGCAGACAGATCAACTGCTGATGCCATTTCAGTGGCACTTCACCTAACATTGGAGCATCTTGAAGAGAAGAACAATTATGCCAGGATGTTGTTCATAGATTTCAGCACGGCATTCAGTATGGTGATTCTAATGCAACTTATAGAAAAACAAATCAACCTTGGCATATATCAAGGGCTGTGCAACTGGATCCTTGATATCCTGACTAGAAGACCACAAAGGACCTGTGCTGGTAACAACACTTCAGGTAGTATTACAATCAACACAGGAGTACCCCAGGGCTGTATGCTGAGTCCTCTACTGTTTACAATCCTTACCCATGACTGCTCTGCAAAAGCAAGCAGCAACCACATCATAAAATTCGCAGATGACACCACAGTGGTGGGACTCATAAGTGGTGATGACAAGAGTGGGTATAGGAATGAGGTCAACTCCCTGATTAAATGGTACAATAACAACAATTTGGACCTGAATGTCAATAAAACAAAAGAAATTACTATTGACTTCAGAAAGAGCTCTGCCCTGCACCTGTCCATCAAGATCAATGGTGAAGAAGTTAAGAGAACCACAAAAAATGGCACCAGTCAGAGATGTAACCAACAAACTATTTAATATAAAGCACTTTTGATCCGAGTATTTACCCAAACTTCTTCAGATGCAAAAAATTAAACAAGTAAAATATTTTAAATATCCCTCCTTAAATCACATGACCAATTTCATTCCTAACTAATTTAAAGGAACCACAACCATTAACACAATACAACCCTACTTAATGTGTAAAATCAAAACAAACAGTACTTAATCATTATTCCAAGTTTAAAACATTTTTAACATTCATTATAAAGTCACAATAATTAAAACAATGTATACAAAACACTTAATAAAGGAAAAATCAATTAATAAATTCCACAGTACCCTACCTCTCAAAATTTTTCAATTTTAACAGACTTGCTCTGGAGCACGAATCATTCAGACCTAAATAACTACATGCATTCGAGTGTAATTGCCAAATCAATTCTAACCTATCCAAATTCAGACTAAGTGGACCACCTCTTGGATCAAATAATATTGTTATGACCAACCCAAGTCATTTTTTTCAAGATTAGGGTTATAGATCAAATATTATTTGACCCAAGAGGTGGTCCACTTAGTCTGACATAGAATTTGTTTTGCAATTATGTTTGAATGTATGGATGTTAGCCCGTATGCCCATTAGGGGTATTAACATCCTTGAACTGGTCCACATAATCATGGGAGACTGTTGCATCACCCCAGTGTAATGTCCTCACTAGTGAGGTCAAACCACAAAGCTGTCTCCTTTGAAAAAAAAGTAAAACCCAAAACCAGAGCTAACCCTGGAAGTTGTAGAAATTATTCTAAAGCAAACTTCATACTGACAGACTAGCAAAATTTCAAGCAGCCCCTAAACTCTGAGAATAATGCTGCCTATGTGAAATTGTTCACAGAAACCCTATATAATCAAGTTAAGGGCTGCATAGTGACAGCAGTACTTATCCAAAATAAGCAAAGAAGAAACTAAAAAAAAGCCACCCTGGTGGAATCCCAGTATCAATAGGTCGCATAACAAAAGGAAGAAAATCATGGCAAAAATTAGGAAGTGCAATACACAGCAAGTTGAAATCTCCAGTTTTAATGTCAGTAAAGCAACTCAGGAGACTAATCAAGTGTACCAAAACTAAATTTGAGGTAAGAAGAGCTTCCCAGGTCAAGGATAATCAGAAGGCATTCTCCAGCTATGTCTGTAACCTCAAAAACAATAAACACTGATGTGCTGAATTAATTGTCAATGGGGCCACCTATACTGAGCCTAAAGATAGAGCAAATTGATTAGCTGACAAATTAAGCACCAATTGTATCCCCTTCTCCACCCCAGATACCCCTCTGGAAATAACCTGAACCATAAGCCCCGACTACCATTAGGGAACAGGTCCTCAATGTGGTTTCCAAGGCCACAACACTGCAATGATTGGCCCCAGTAATATACCAGGTTGCCTCTCTTTAACAGTATGAAGCATGACCTATCAGGACCACTAGAATTACTATTTAACTACAGATGTCAAGCAGGCATTATGCAAAGCAAAAGGAGGACTGCAACTGTCATCCCTCTGTAAAAGGGCAGGCCATCTATGGACCCAGGAAACTACAGACCCATAATTCTGACCAGTTTCATCTGTAAAGCCATGGAAAGAATTATCATAGGGATGATAAACAATAATATAGCAAGCACTCAGACACTGAATACAACCCTGTTTGGCTGTGTCAATTGCACTTTGTGCATACTCAACCTGGCAGATGTTTTTGAGATGGTCTCAAAAGCAATAGATTAGGGGAAATTGTGCATACTGCATACCATGACCTGTCCAAAACATTTGACACAATGACCCATTCAGGCATTGTATACAAATGCATGAAATTAGGTACAACTTCCTGTGTCACCCATTGTTTCACCAGCTGGCAAACTGATAGGACCCAAAAAGTTAGGATAGGGGAATCTAATCCACAAAGAGGCTTGTCACTAGTGGAGTCCCCGAAGGCTCAGCACTGAGACTATTCATTTTTGGATTCTAATTCCCTGATTTCAAGTGCAATGTTAAGGGCCTTCTAGCTGACCAAGTTAGCAGATGTTTGTGAACTAGGGGTGGTAATAGAATTCTCCAGTGACACAAATGCCCTCTAAGAAGGCCGGGCCCAGACTAATAACTGGTACCAGAGCCACGGTATAAAAGTCAGTGCCAAAAAATACATAATAGCATCTACTGGTAATACAGCTTCCCCTGGAGATAACCACATATTAGACCTAGTGTTATGGGATTTGGGAACACATGTAGACAGTAACCTTGTCTTTGGCCATCATGTGTCTACTGTAGTAAAGAAATCATTAGATATTGCACAACTTATTAACAAGAGTATAGCATCTAGGTCCAAGGATGTCATTGTTCCCCTGTACTTGGCCCTAATCAGACCAATCATTCAGTATAATGCCCCATTTGGTATCCACCTGCACAGGTATATGCAACAATGAACATCCATCACAAAAAGAATATGTGACCTAAGTAACATGTCCTACATGAACCAGCTCAAAACCCTATCCCTGCAGTTGTTCTCCTACGGATTGCCTAGAAGTAATCTATGTCTGGCCTACAAATCATCCTCTGACCCATTATGATGGACCTGTTGCACATCTGCAAAACAAATAGCATTAGAATTACTCAATTTAGGACATGTTGTGGGAACAGGTATGTGTCTCAGAAACTACCACTTCTCTGAAACAGGCTTCCCATTCATGTGAAGCAGAGTTCTTTCCTAACCCAATCCAAATGTAAGTTTGACCATTGGATGGTGAATCAGAAATTTACCTCTGGACTGGCACAAATGTCTCTGGTAGACAGAGACAGCTTATAAATGCTTATCAACCTATGTACAAGTTTACATATACACCCCCTAAAATAAATCTGATATATTTGTGCGGCCTGACTAGGCTTAAAGGCCCCCTGGAGTTGTTAGCCTAGTAATCATCTATGAACCTATGAGCAAAACTGTCTAGATATTTCATGTTTATATTGATCTTATGGACAGCTCCATTTATGTGACAATTAGTGGAGAAACACTTGTTTCACAAATGAACCACACTGCACTTGGTTACCTTAGGTCTCAGGCCATAGTAAGAACACCAGATGCTGACTCCATCATGCCCTTTTTGGAGAATGTATAAGTTCATATGTTCACAGGTAGGTACTAGGGCCTATATAAGCCTAGCCAAAAAATGTACCCTGGCTTTCGCCACCCAAGAAACTTATTTTCCTGTGCCCCTGTCGAGCAGAGCCATAGAAGTGATCCCTGGGGTGAATTTCCCATTTCCCATCCAATCATCAAGATTTTTCTTGAAGAGTGCTAATGAGGAGCTCTGTTTGACATAGATAGGTAGTCTGTTCCAGAGTATGGGAAGTCTCTGGGACAGGAATCTATCCCTCCAGCATGTTCTGTTTATTGTGAGTGACAAGGTTTAGGTCCCTAGAGCGTGTAGCTTGGAGGGATTGGGATTTCCTTAAGTGGAGCATGTCCAACAGATCTGGGTTTGACATAGCTTTGCATGTTAGGCAGAGATCGCCCCTGAGTAGGCGATATGCGATGGAGTAAAGCTGTAGTTTTTTGAGACGGTCTGCGTAGGGCATCTATTTGAGGCCAGTACTCCTCTTTGTGAGGTATTTCTGTGGTCTTTCCAGTTGTTGTAGATGTCTTGTGAGGTACATGCCAAAAGGGGCATTGTACTCTATAATGGGTCTAATGAGTGATGAGTAGAGGGGAACAATGACCTCTTTTTTTCTGGATGAGAATCCTTTTGTGATGAGATGAGCCACGTAGAAGGATTTCCCGACCACTGTGGCGATGTCATTATCAAAGGAAAGACTACTGTCCACCTGTGTCCCAAGGTCTCTTATCACATTTTCGGCATTAAGTAGACTACCAGTTATGTGGTAGTTCATGGGTACAAAGTTTTTACCAAAGGGGATGACAATACACTTGTTGGCATTGAGCTTCAGGCCAAGTGTGAGAGAGAATCAAAAATAAAACCCAGTTTTCAGTCATATATAAACTTGTTTAACAATAAACCTTTGGCATCTGTCTTTAGATGACAGAATGATATGATAAAGGAAATTAGATCTAGCACACAGCCATGAGTGACTCCATTAGTGACTAACTTATTAGCTGAAAATGTGCCACTGACAATCACCCTCTGTGCATGATGAAAGACCCAATTAGTAATCTATGAAATAAAATGGGGGTCAATACCTGAGCTGACAAGCTTGTCAACAGTGCCTACATGGGTCAAGATAAGTGGGACGGAAAGAGTGATTCTCCTCAGTGGCAACAGTCATACCCCCCAAAAGTTAACCAATTTAAGCATGCAAGACCTACCCTTCACAAAACCATTATAAGACTGACAGTTTATAAGTTACTAATGTTGCTCTCAACATGATTGACTAAGATCTACTCCATGATTTTTCAAATAATTTTAATGAACCGTAATTTTCAGGTTCAGTGACAACATCACCCTTATGTAGATGTACCATAACCACTATTTTCCAGAGCTTAGGTACATACTCTATGGAGAGGCTGAGATTAGCAATGTTAAGGAGTGGTCTCAGCAATAATGTTCTTTGTGTTAGCAGCATGGAAACCTTTCATATTATTTGCATTAACGGAGCAGTTATTTTCAGTTATGGCAAGAGTTTTCAGGATATGGTCCATAGTAGGAATAGGAATAGCAGTGCTTACATATTTGCTAGAATGGATACTTGGGTACTAGAAAAGGGAAAGAAAAGTTTGTGCTGAATTTGTCAGCCAGGATATTTGCTAGACTTTTCAATCAGAGTAGTTAGAATTGCTCACTTAATTTCCTCATTTTCTACATGGTTAAGGGTGTTGCATCAGTGGTCACTATCTTTCTTGATCACCACCACTGTCCTACCTTCTTCAATGGTCATGCCTGACTGTCACAGCTCTTCTGCCATGCAATCCATTCATCTCTTTGCTGTACTTCCTTGTTTCCTGTTGGCTTCTTTTTGTCTTTCCCATAACTTCTTCACCAGACTGTCCTCTTTTTTCCTGCACACATGCCAAATTCATTGTACTCTGTTCTCTTTGACTTTCTATGCAATCAATACTATTTTTGGCTTTGCTCTAATGTCCTCATTTCTTTGTCTGTCCCACAGTCTGCATCCTACCAACCATCTCAGGCACTTCATCTCCATCATGCATAGCTTCCTCAACTGTTCTGCCTTCACTGCTCAGTTTTCTGTACCATACAGTAATGCTGGCTACACCACTATATTGTACACCTTACTTTTTGAGTTTTTTTGGCATTCTTTTGCCACACAATACCCACGATACTCTGTACTAGTTGCCTGAAACCCCTCTGATTCTAGCTTTTACCTCCTCATTCAGACTTCCATTCTCATCAACTACCCCTCCCAAATACTTGAAGCTGTTAACTTGTTCCAGTATTTCCCTTCTGTCTCAGTTTTCAACTTTTTCGAATTCTCCCCGTTTACTTCCATGAAACCTGTCTTATCTGTACTTAGTTAACCACATGTCTTTAGTTTTCTGTTCCTTTCCCCCTATCATTTGATGAAATCATTGTTCAAAGTCTGCCTCTAATGCCACATTATCTTCATTCAGCTTAGTTGATCTATCTACTCTGACCTGGTCATCCATTACCAGTAAGAACAACAGCGGGCTCAGATCTGAACCCTGATGCATACCCCCTCCCTCTGGAAACCCCTCTGTGACTAGAAACACTGTTTCTGCTTGTGTCATTGAACCCTTGTACATAGCCAGCATTAATTCTACCAGTGTTTGAGGGACTTTGAACCATCACAGAACTGCGCAAATCAACTTTCTTTATCATATACTTCCTTCCAAGTTCAGGAATGCCCTGTTGCACTCTTTTCTCATCTATATCTTCTTCTTAACTTCAGATTTTCTGGAAGACTGGTAGTTGATTTAGTCTGCTACAGAGGGAGTGTTATCATAATACACTGAAATGGTTTCTGTAACATAACATATACCATGTGCTTAAGTGTCAGAAAGGCTTCCAGTTCAGACAATTACTGCTCTTACTTGTAGGAATGTGGAGAGCCATCTTAATGCAGGCTGGAATAGAATTTGCTAGGCTGGAATGTTTAACAAATAATAACACCATGCTGACCCCTCAGTAATTTTTCTATCACTGTTCATCCTATATTATTCCTCTGTAATGTTTATTCCCTGTCTCCTTCCACTGGAATATATCTCTAGCTTATTACTGTATATTTTTATTCTAATTGTTTAATTTGGTGAGACTACTACCCAACTCCTCTATGCAGAAATACATTAATGTTTTGTTCTCATATGTTACATTCAAGGAATAACCATTATTATATGTAATATGGGGGATTAACCATCACTACTGCATTAGTTGTATTACTGTTGTTTTTATTTTTTTTCTTTCATTTCAAATAATTTGTATCACTATTTGCCACATTATTGTTTGCTATTATAACACTGTTTACTATGTAATTTGGAGCTTTTCTTCCTGGGCCTCCGCTGAAAAAGGGCCTTTTTTGGCTCAGTTGGACACTCCTGATAAAGAAACGTAAAATAAAATAAAATAAAGAAATAAATAATAAATAAGTAATCTTTACCTTAAAAGGTATAGTGGCCCAAAAAATGTCTTAGATAATATGCAGAGTCCCTGAAGTGAAGGTGTCCCAGTTAAAGTCAGCTGGCCAGTCAATCATCACCTCCATGCTAACAAACATTGGATGCCTCTGGAATGGCATAGTTTAATAAGCCAACTGTTGAACTCAATTATTTTATTTGAAATTGTGGGCTAGTTCTTGGAGAAGCCAAGCTACTGTTCAAGGCAGGAGTCTTACCTGCCTTGAGCACATCCATGAAGAAATCAACTATTTCTCTTTGCATCTTTGCTAGGGTAAATCACCATTAAATGTACTTTACTCAATGTGGTTGACAACAGGAGCTACTAATGCTAGGAATGGAGAGACCCACAGGCTCTGATCACATGCAAAATCCTGTCATGAATTAAAAAAAAATTGCCCAAAACCCTCCCCCTGCAGAGGTCAGTAGGTAGAGCACTAGTGTGCTTATCTATTGAGTTAGCTGCTACTAATGCATTATCACATATGGCTATAGTCTCAGGAGTATTTATGGAAGTAAATGTGGTGTGAGGGTGTCTCACAATAGTTGTGGGTGTATGGACAGGAAAATAAGAAGTTATGTACCTACCATAACGTTCCATGTTAGTTGTCTTCTTCTCGCCTTCTTTCTTGCTGGATGGGTTCGGAGCCGATCCTCGGCCCGACTGCCAATACTAAAGCTCGAGAGCTAATTCCACCGGCTCGAGGCTCCCCTATATCCCACAATGCTAGGCGGTAACTACTCAGATCTCGTTTGATAGCTATACCAAGCAACCCTAGACTCCAAAGAATGGAGTAGGGAAACCCACCTCAAAACAACCTGCGCGACAGGTATCGCAGACCTAAGAAAGGAGAAAAAGAGGTGGAAGAACATGTGGGAATGAAGACTTCCAGAGGAAGAACACAAACTGAATTCCTGTCGGTCTGTCCAGGCTTGGGGGAAGGAGGGTGGGACGCAAGAAAGAAGGTGAGAAAAAGACAACTAACATGGAACGTTATGGTAGGTACATAACTTCTTAATGTTAAGTTGTCCATCTCGCCTTCATTCTTGCTGGATGGGACCGCGTCCCTAGCACCTTATCCTGGGTGGCCTATCGGAACAGACTCTTGAGAACAGTGGAACCAAAATTGGCACGGCTTCTGGAAACCATGTCCAATTTGTAATGTGAAATGAATGTATGAGGAGAAGCCCAGGTGGCTGCTGCACAAATAGAATCTATTGGCAGCCTATCCTGAAAAGCTACGGATGTAGCTAATGCCCTAGTTGAATGAGCTCTAGGTCTTGAGGGTAGTTTTTGATGTCTTATCTCATAGATGAAGGTAATTGTAGAGGTGAGCCATCTAGAGAGGGACACTTTAGTAACAGGAAGGCCCAATTTTCCTTCCGCATATGACGGAAACAATTGATTAGATTTCCTGAATTGTTTAGTCCTATCTAAGTAATATCTAAGTTGGCGATGAACATCCAAAAAATGTAGCTTTTGTTCCGACCTGTTTGAATAGTTTGGGAAAAAGACGGGGGGATCAATAATTTGGTTTAGGTGTACTTGAGAGGAAACTTTGGGCAAAAAGGATGGATTAGTACGGAGGGATACCCTATCTTTGTGAAACACTAAGTAAGGAGGACGACTGCACAGAGCATGGAGTTCAGATACCCTTCTCGCTGAAGTTATAGCTACTAGAAAAAGTGTCTTCCAAGAAAGCAACTTCAAAGAACATGAAGCTGCCGGTTCGAAGGGGGGAAGGATTAAGGATGCCAGAACCAAGTTCAAATCCCATTGAGGCGGGGGATCTTTGATTGGAGGTTTGAGAAGAAATACGCCCCTTAAAAAGGCTTTACAGAGTTTGTGGGCCATGATGCTAGACTCCGAGACACCAACATGAAAATTAGATATGGCAGCCAATTGAACTCAAATGGTAGATGCAGATGATCCTAAATGAAAGAGTTCTGCTAGAAAATCTAGAATAGACTGGATAGGAGCTGTAAAGGGATCTATGTTTTTTGACGTTGCCCAAAAGGAGAAGCGTTTCCATTTGCTACTATAAATCTTCCGGGTAGAAGATTTTTGAGAGGCTATCAAGATATCTCGAACCAAGCGAGATATTGAGGGAAGCCTGGCTAAGGTTGGAATCAGAGAAACCACGCTGTGAGGTTTAGAGAAAGCAGAGATTGGTGCAGCTGACCCGATTGGTGGGTTATCAGATCTGGTACTGGGTCCAGATGCCAAGGCTGCTCCAAAAGATAACGATGAAGAAACAGAAACCATATCTGTCGAGGCCAGTAAGGGGCAATGAGGATCATTGTCACTCTCAAGGCGATGGCTTTCTGAATTAGTTGAGATATCAGTGGAAAGGGGGGAAAGGCATACAGAAGTCACCGCCAATCGTGAACTAGAGCGTCTCTGGTGGGATGGCCTGGTAACGGGAAGAGAGTGAAGAAGTCGTGACACTTGCTGTTTTGGGGAGTAGCAAAAAGATCGCAGCAAGGCTGGCCCCATCTTAGGAATACTTCTTCTAGAACTGATTTCTTTAGCGACCACTCATGGGGCATGAGAATTGCCCTGCTCAATTTGTCTGCAATAACGTTGGATTTCCCGGGAATGTGCATTGCTATCAGAAAATGCTGAGAAGAGATCGCCCATTGCCAAAGTCTGAGTGCCTCTCGACATAAAGGGTATGATCTGGTTCCGCCTTGTTTGTTGATGTACCACACTACGGACATGTTGTCCATTTGAATTGCAATAGTCCCAGTGGGAAGAGAGTCGTGAAGGGCTTGCAATGCTAAAAGCACTGCTCTCATCTCTAAGACATTTATGTGCAAGTGGCACTCGAAAGGTTGCCACGTCCCTTGGACTGTCCTGCCCTGATAATTCCCCCCCCACCCAATCAGGGAGGCGTCTGTTGTCAACGTGGCGACTGGGGGGGGGAGAGTGAAAGGTCTTCCTCGGAGAAGTTGAGGTGATGTGATCCACCAAGACAGTTGATTCTTGCATGATTGAGTTATCAAAATGGCATGGGACATCGAGAGCTGTTGAAAGGACCATTGAGTAAACAGCATCCATTGGAGGATCCTCATGTGAAAGCGAGCCAAGGGGAGAAGGGGAATAGCTGCTGCCATGAGTCCTAACACCTTCAAAACTAATCTGGCTTTGACTTTGTTGCATTGTAAGAGAAGGGAAACTTGTTTTTGAATATCTGACACTCTCTGCTCTGTGAGTCTGGCTGAAAGATTGAGTGTGTTTAAGGTGGCGCCTATAAAGGTAATAGATTGACAAGGCGACAAGACAGATTTTTCGAAATTTATCAAAATGCCTAGAGCTTGGCAAGATTGGATGGTGAAGTCCCTGGATAGAAGAAGCTGATGTCTGGTGGTGGTGGTAAGGAGCCAGTCGTCTAAATATGGAAACACCTGGAATCCTTGATGTCTCAAGTGAGCCGCGACCACTGCCATGCATTTGGTAAACACATGGGGGGCTGCAGTGAGACCAAAGGGCAGGGCCCTGAACTGGTAGTGACTGGCTCCCAGCCTGAAGCGGAGATATCTCCTGGAGCGTCTGTTCATCTTGATGTGGTAGTACGCGTTCTGAAGATCTATCGAGCACATCCAATTGTCCTGACCCAAGAAGGGTAGAATGGACTGAAGCGTGACCATCCGGAATTTTGTTTTCCTGATATACTTGTTCAAGTAGCTGAGATCCATTATGGGTCTCCAGTCCCCTGTTTTTTTTGGTACCAAAAAGAATTTGGAGTAGATTCCGGATCCTTGCTGGTCTGCTGGGACTGATTGGATAGCTCTTTTTGATAGCAGCTTTGAAATTTCTAATGCTGCTTGTTCCCTTAGTGGAATGTCTGGAAGGGATCTTTTGGGTTGGGATGGGATGTGAATAAAGGGAATTTTGTAACCCTTGGATATGATCGACTGTACTCATTTGTCTTGAGTAAGGGAAAGCCAGGATTTTGGGTACAGGGATTACCTTCCCCCGACTGCCTCCGAAGGTGGACAGCCGGGCAGCCCCTCAGGGATGCTGAAAGGGTTTATCAGAGAACATTTCTCTGCTACCCTGGTTTTGCGGGCCTCCTCTGCCTCTAGGGCGGCGTCTATTATTATTCCCCCCTCTGCCGCTATAGGGGAATCGACCTTGTGCGTCAGATGAGACTCCCTGGGATTGTTTGCGGAACCACATCTTTCCTCCCCTCTGACCTTTGGGATAGGGTCTAGAAGGGGTAGAAAAACGGACTCCTACGGCAGAGAGAGTCTTACCTTCTACCTCGCACCTGGTCAATGTATCCTTCACCTGTGGACCAAACAAGGATGATCCATCAAAGGGAGAATTGGTGAAGGATGCCTTGAAAGGGTCCGCAAAGTTGCATAGCCGCATCCAGGCGTGACGTCGTAAGGCAACACCTGTGCCTGCGGCTCTACTCGCCCCATCTGCAGCATATGAGACCAGCCGCATGGAGGAGTTAATGATGGAATTCAGGGTTGCCAACTGGGAGTTCATTGTGTCTTTGAACCCCTCAGCTGTAGGATCCTTTATCAGTTCACCCATATCCTTGAGTAAATCTCTCTGGAGACGAGTGAAGTGACATAAGTAATTCAGCGAACGCATTGAAAAGGTTGCTGATGAGAACATCCGCTTGCCGTACCTGTCCATGGTCCTAGATTCCTTATTAGGAGGATGGACAGGAACTGAAGGATCAGCTAACTCCTTCTTAGTGGCCGCAGCCACCACCATGGCATCAACAGGGACACCTTTGGATAAAAAATCTTTATCTCTAGGGGCAGTAATAAATTTAGATGGTCTCCTCGGGGTGGGTTCCACTGAATCAGGAGCCGTCCAAGCCTTCCTTGCCACCACTTCCATAAGGGGTCAAAGGGAGGGACACCCAGGAGGTAGAAGGGCGAGAGCCAAATGCCTCAAGATACACTGACTCATCCTCCGAAGGGTTAAGGGCTGGCCAGTTCCCCCTCTGTTTGAGAATCTCAAGGATGTCAGCAAAGGAGACATCCTCAGAGGGGGATCGAGGGGAACCGTCAGATTCCTCTAAGTCAGTGTCAGAGGTGATAGACTCAGGGGAGTCAATGTGCTTCCTCTTGCACTGCCTCTTCCTAGGGGGATCTCCTACCAGGTCAGGAGAGGCCTCGGAAGAGGAGGAAATTCCCAATGGGGAAACTTGAGGAGTTGGCTCTCTGTGGTCTAAGGCAAGGGGGTGAGTAGAAATCACCGCAGGCACTGTAGATGGGGGTGCTGAAGGAGCCGACTGTGGGGCAGACCCTGGTTCTAGCACACTCTGCATGACCTCGAAGGCACCCCTGTCAGGCAAGGCCAGAGGCCCCCACTCTGAAGAGAAAAGGACCTCCCCCGGCACCGACAGGGACGGCTCCGAAGCCGATGTCGGAGCCAAACTCACCAGTGCCGAAGCCCCGAGAGGGAGAGCGGGGTTGGACAAGGGTCCGATGCCACTCGCCCCCTCGGAGCAGACGAGGGAAGCTTGGCGCCAAGATCCCTCCAAGGAGGAGATCGGAGCAGATGACGGAGCCAAAAGGGAAGGTATTGGACCCGACGCACCGACAGTCATGGCTCCGACAAGCCCTGGCTCCGAAATCAAAGGAGTCAGAGGAGGAATGTATTGGGGAACGGAAATAGCCACTGACTGCTGAGTCGGGCTATGCAGCATTTGGGCCAGTGCCTCGGACTTGAGAAGTCTACTCACTACCCTTTGCAAATCATGGTCAGATAACCTGGAAGACCGTGAGGAATGAGTTTTATGGCTCCGTTCAGAGAGAAGAGGGGATCCTGGCGCCGAATGCATGGAGCCGATAGAGGGGGATCTAGATCTCTTCCTAGACTGTGGCTCCGATAAGAGTATCGGAGCCAACGGAGTTTCATCAGCCTCAGCTCCAGCCGGAGCCGAGGTAACAGTATGAGGCTTGGAAACATCGGCTCCAGCCAGAGCCGATGTCGAAGCCGACTTAACCTTTCCAGCAGTCGACTCAGAAACCGGAGCCGACTGTTTGGAAGTTTTAGAAGGCTTCCCCGACACAGATTGAGTCGGGGGGCCTTCAGGCTTTAATAAGCCCCGCAAGATTAATTTATTCTTGCATTCCTGCAGGATTCTAGGGCTAAAACCATGACAAACAGCACAAGAGTCCCGCAGGTGCAAAGGTCCCAGGCAATACACACAAGAAGTGTGACCGTCTGTCAGAGACATTTTCTGACAGCACGAGTCACACTTCTTGAAGCCTGAGACCTTAGCGTCTTTTGACATAGTGAAAGGAGTGCCTGACAAAAAACACAAACACACTACAGACACACCCTTTACCGAAGAAAATTATTAAATTATTAAGGCTAACACAAGCCACAAACACACATACAAGCCCTTAACAAAAAAACTACTAATTTAGTCACACTAAAGGACTGGGGGAAGGGAAGGGGCCGAAGGCCTACAAGTTAAGGGAAGAAAAGGAAGGGAATATAGACCCAAAAAACAGGGGTCGATTTATCTAAATATTAATTAAACTAAAAAGGTTATGGTATGAAACAATAGGGGGTTAAGAAATACCTATTACTGTAAAAACTTTCACTAACCTGCCTGAGCCGGTAAAAAAGCACCTCGTCAGCTATAGCGGCAAACGAGATCTGAGTAGTTACCGCCTAGCATTGTGGGATATAGGGGAGCCTCAAGCCAGTGGAATTAGCTCTCGAGCTTTAGTATTGGCCGAGTCGGAGCCGAGGATCGGCTCCAAACCCATCCAGCAAGAATGAAGGCGAGATGGACAACTTAACATTATCCATTAAAGTGAGTGGTGTTTTGTGGTTAAGGTTTGTACAAACCAGGTTACGGCAGCTTAAGAAATGCTTTTTAATAACCTTGGCTCAAATAGCTAATCCTGCTCTTTCAGTGGTAATTCTATATGCACAATCACTTCCTCAGTGAAATTTTACTGCAGGAAGCCAATCTATAAAATATTCTTCTTTATGTCTACCTGTCAAATTACACTATTAATTGGTGGCTGCTTTATATGCTGCACTCATTTTTTGCTTTCTCTTTTTCCTCTCACTGTATAGTTGGTGTCAGCACTATACACTGGTAAGCCTCATTGCTGGCAGCTCCATGCTGTGTTTTCTGTACCATGGACTCCACCCTCATCTCCCCTTAGAGCTGGTGTCAGCAATATAGACTGAAAACCTCAATGGAGGCAGCCCTATAAGCTGTACCTAGGACTCTGTACTCATTGTCTCTTATAGCTGGTGGAAACAATGCATACTGATAAACCTCACTGGTGGCAGCTGTATTCCCTGTACCCTGGACTCTGTACTCCTCTCCAATTACAATAGGCTGAAGGTGTGTTGTTCAATAAACCTCATTTTGTGACAGCTCTTTTTTCCATACAGTGCAATGTGCAACTGTTTACACTCACAGCTGGTGACAACATGCACTCTTATAATTTGCACTGCAGGGAACATTAGTTGACACCTTTGACTATGTAGTTATCTCTCTCCCTATACCTCTTTTTCATTGTGCTGCACATTCAGTGGCAAATATACTATTGGTTTATAGTATAATGCCACTTACAGTGTTAAGCCTGCATATTCTTTTAAAAGTGTCCCATCAGTCTTAACACCGGTGTTTCTCTCTAACCCAGACTCACAGCTAGGGCAAAAGGATGGTTTATCTGGGCACAAAATATTAGGAGGCTGCAATTGTTAATGCCAATTGTGTGAAAGGGGAATACTAGCAATGGATTACCAGCAATCATACAATAGTGAGAGTTTGGCATTCATGCCTGAATTCATTCATTCATTTGAGCTGTTGTGATGGTTTAAATGACGAGTTTTATATAATATTGGTACATTATACAGGAGACAAGCAGTAACCAGTCTATATCCTGTAAACCCTGAAGAATTTTTTTTTGCTTCTCAAGTTTAGTGTGAGGGAGCTCCAGTCTGGGGGGAATGCCAGATTGCCATGGCACCAATTTTCCTAGCCTCTGCTCTGATCCACCTTATAATATTATTGAAGCATTGGAGGCTAGGTCCCCCTACCCGGTCCAAGAAATGAAAAATGCACCCAGGGAGTTGAGACATTGAGACCACTCAAAATACTGAAATAATGCTTTTCTGCTACCTGAAATCTTTTGACTCAGAACTGAAATGCCTTCACTGAGCAAGGTTCTTGGAATATTATTAAAGGAACTTTTACAGGTGCACTGGTTCCCTGTACAGCATTCTTTTTTATCTAAATAACACAGTTATGTCCTGTAGTCTTGCGCCTCAGTAAGATCTACTCATCAGAAAATGTATATACCATCTTAACACATCTACCACCTTCTGCAAATTCTACTGGGGAGCAGAACTCCTTGAATCTACCCTATAGTTTTAATGTCACCTAACAATCTTTTATAGTGGAAGCAGTGGAACTCATTTCATTATTAACTTATCTCTGTTGCTTACTCTATTCTGACAAACCAAACTCTTCTCTATAACAGGCTAATCACAGTCTTTCTGCTATTGACACCAGTACAAAGTACCACCTTCACCACTATCTAACCATCAGACAGCTTTTCATATCAACCAGCACCTTCCCTGAGGAATGCTTAACACAACAGTTCTGCACTATCTGTATCACATTAATTCCTCCTGTTGATAGCAATCCAAGAGCAAAACGACCCCCACAGTACTTACTACAGCTGATTTCACTTATCTTTACCTTACTGTTTGTCAACTGAAGGGTATAATCCACATGATTTCCCCTATCATTACTTAATGTCTTTCCACTGTTGGCAGCAATTAAAAACATTATTCTATCCCACACACCACCCTCTCTATGATAAATACAATCACATGTATAGCTCATACTCTACTATTTTTCCACTCATTATTTCCTCGACCTGATGGTACTATAATCCAGTTATTCACAAATAACAGCTCAATTTTCTATTCAGCATATCAGTTAATTTTAATATAATACCTATAGCCAACTTAGCAATCAAAACCTATAGTATATACAGAAATCATTATGTACACACCAACCTTTTTTTTTTATTTACTTTTTTCAAATAGAAATTTTTATTGATTTTCATTGCACATACATCACAAAACATTGCAGATTAACAATGAACAGTCAGATAGAGGAGAACATACAAAAAATTAAATATCTACAATATATACAATAGTGCTGCTTTGGGATATACCCCTGAACTAAAGTAAGTGAGAGATACTTATGTAATCAGGTAGATACTTCAACTGAACTAAAAATATTACCTATAATTACAATTAAAAGATTCAAGTAAAAGAAAAGATTAACATGTAATCTGAGCGACACATCAAGCGGGTAGTGTGAAAGGGGAAGGGAAAAACTACAGAAGCATATATAGGAAGGGTCTTTAGTTTTGGATGATCTCAGTTCAAGAGATTTTTAATTAACAGATAGAAGTTCAAATAAAGTCTCTCAGAACTTCTGAAAGTAAGTGTGTTTCTGAGGACTTGTTATTAAAAGTTTTTGCAAGGTAATGTATTTAACAGCCATGTTCCTCAAACCACTCCATGACATCTTAGTATGATCTAACCAATGTTTGGTAATGTAGAATTTGACTAGTAGATAGAGTTATTAGGATGTGGAATTTTAATTTCGGTGTATTATTATTTGTGGTATGTAGAAGTGACATCTCCCACGAGAGGGTTGATTTGTGCTACCCCATCTTGTCAAGTCTCACCTTGAGAGAACACCAAATACTGTGGGAGTATCTACAAAACCATAATATATGTAGAATGTCAGCCTGGGGGTTGGAGCAGCAGGGGCATGCAGTTGAGATGTTCGGATTAAATTTGTTTAAGCAGATGGGCGTGAAGTGTAGGTTGTTGGTGATCATAAATTGAGTGTAAGTAAGTTTCTTAAAAGGGGAGAAAGAAAGCGTAGATTTAATGGCAGATAATTTCTGTTCTTCTGATAAATTTGATCCTTGCTGGTTCCAATAATCCGCAAATACCAATTTATCTTGGTGTAGTATTGTATTTATATATTTATAGGCAAGGGATAACATGCTCTTGTTACTGGTTAGAATTTCCATTAATTCAGAGATCTGGTTGAAATCTGTTCCATTTATATTGTGATCATAAGGCAGAGAGGCAATAAGTTCCCTTATTTGGCGCAGAATTATAATGTATTTTTTAGATAAATTTAGGATGTCATGTAGTTTTGTGAGTGATGAGTCCCTATATTTATGGGTATCCCATAGTGTGTATTCTTTGATTTGAGGGTAGGCGATCAAATTAATCATGTTCCTATTCAACATAAGATTAGGGTTTAGATAGATAAGCTGTAATAACAGAAAAGCTTTTTCTAATTTCAAGGATTTAAAAAGTTCATGAAAGGATTTGATTTTTTCCGTTAGGATATGATGCAACTTTAATTTCTTAAAGACTACTGGGCCTATAAAGAGGAGAGCTTTGGGGTTAAAATTGTTGTTTAAAGTGTGATTAAACCACATTTTAACCCAAAGGGGGGTCCGCATTTGGTTGTTTGCTTGCAATTAGCAATTTTAATTAGTCTGTTAGCATGTAAAATTCTATAATAAAGTTGTAGGTCTGGCATACCAAGACCTCCCCTATCTTTTGGAAGTGTAAGTCTTTGATACGACACCCTTACTAATTTTGGGTACCAGATGAACTTCGCAAAGGCTTTGTGGATTTTAGAGAAGAATAGATTGAGGATGAAGGAAAGAGATGCATGAAAGTGATAAAGAATCTTTGGGAGGATGTTCATTTTAATAATGGAGGTTTTATATAGCATAGGGAGTTTCATATGTTGCCATCTGGACATGTCTTGGGATATTATTGACCATATTTTCGTTAAGTTGGAGTGTAGTACAGAAGGCGCAGAGTGGTCATAGCTAATCCCTAGATAGTTAAAGGAGTATACCATATGGAAGGGAGAGTCTGGAAAGAGGTTTTCTCTGTGAGCTGAGGGGTTAATCGGGAAAGTACAGGATTTGTCTTGATTGACTTTATAATCCGATATATGTGCAAATGTATTCAAGGTGGTGATTAACTTCTTATTATACAACTGCCCCCCATTAATATTCAAAAATGGGCACGCTGATTGGTCAGCATGCACGTTGTAAATCAGAGTTATAGTAATGGAAAAAGGTCCAGTCGCCCAGACTTTTTCCATTACTATAACTCTTTTTTCACACTGTTTCACTATGTTAAACGAGTTTAACATAGCGAGACAGCTTTAAAAAAAGCAACGGAGATTCTCTGTTGCTTTTTTAAAGCTGTCTCGCTATGTTAAACTCCTTTAACATAGCGAGACAGTTTGTAAAAAGCAACGGAGATCTTGCTTTCTCCGTTGCTTTTTTCAAAACTGTCTCATAGGTTTATAGGTTCATAGGTTCATAGGTTCATACTAGGCTATCTGCCCAAGGGCATTTATAAGCCTAGCCCATAGCTATGTGGCTTTCGCCACCCCTTTAGTTTGAATAAAAACTATGCCTATCATTTTTCTGTGCCTCTGTCAAGCAGTGACACTGAAGTAATCCCTGGGGTATATATGCGATCTCCCATCCATTGGTCAAGATTCCTCTTGAACAAGGCCAGCGAGGTGCTCTGCCTCACATGTACCGGGATTTTGTTCCACAGCATAGGGAGTCTCTGGGTGATGAATCTGTCCCTCCAGCACGTTCTATTTATAACCGTGTCAAGGTTTAAGTCTCCCGCCCTTGTGGTTCTGAGGGATCTAGATTTTTTGAGGTGAAGCATATTCATCAAATCTGGGTTTGACATGGCCTTATATGTCAGGCACAGGTCACCTCTGAGCAAGCGGTATGAGACTGAATAAAGCTGGAGTTCTTTCAGTTGGGCAGCATAAGACATATTTTTGAGACCCTTTATCCTTTTGGTGAGGAACTTTTGGGGCCTTTCAAGCTGCATCAGGTGTCTGGTCAGATACATTCCGAACGGGGCATTGTACTCAATCATGTTAAATGGGTTTAACATACCGAGACAGCTTTAAAAAAAGCAACAGAGATTCTCCGTTGCTTTCTTTAAAGCTATCTTGCTATGTTAAACCCATTTAACATAGTGAAACAGTTTGTAAAAAGCAACGGAGATCTTGCTTTCTCCGTTGCTTGTTACAAACTGCTTTCGCTATGTTAAATGGGTTTAACATACCGAGACAGCTTTAAAAAAAGAAACAGAGATTCTCCGTTGCTTTTTTTAAAGCTGTCTCGCTATGTTAAACCCATTTAACATAGCAAAAACAGTTTGTAAAAAGCAATGGAGATCTTGTTTTTTCCGTTGCTTTTGCCCACAGTTCTGATGTACTGCATAGGCATACGCATGCGCAGTACATCAGAACTGCCGCAGAATACCAGACAGCTGTGGAAGGGCAGCAAGGAGGCATTATACAATGCCATTATTTAAAAAAAGTAATTATTTTATTTCTTAAATAATGTCATTGTGTAATAGCAATAGCCCACTTCTGGGTGTGGGTAATTCTGGATTTACCCACAGTTGGCTTTGTTTGGCCACTCGGGCTTCACCGTCGTGACCAAACCACGCCAACCGTGGGTAAATCCAGCATTACCCACACCCAGGCGTGGGTTATTGCTATACTATCTGATAGGGGGTGTTCAAAATATAGGTTCAAGCCATCTGCAAAAGTGGTCAAACTTATTCTGGTATGTAATACTTTGGGAATTGAATGGTGCATTTTTTGTAATAAGAATAAGAAGAATGGTTCTAAGTAAAAGTTAAAAAGAAGGGAAGAGAGGGGGCGACCTTGTCTGGTTCCATTAGAGATTTTTATTGGCTAGGAGAATTTCTTATTGATATATAGGCGTGTATAGGAACTGTTGTATAGGATATTGATAGTATTAATGAACTTTAGGGGTATGTCATAATGAGACAGCATTATGAATAGAAATTTCCAGTTAACCCTATCAAATGCCTTGCATGCATCCAGAATCATGGCATATCTTGGATGTTTGTCTTTCTTGGTAAGGTTGATCATGGTCTCCCTAGTTAATGTGTTATCCCAGGTGTGTCTATTGGACATGAAACCTGCTTGTTCTTTAGATATAAGGGAAGGGATTACTTTTTTAAGCCTTTCAGCTAATACGGATGAAATTTTGATATCAATATTCATTAGAGAGATTGGCCTGTAGTCATTAAGGTTTCATTTATCCAAATTATTTTCTGGGGATTAGAATAGTCTTAGAGTGATTAATATGAAGGTCCAATATTACGTTAATAGAAACACAGTTAAATAATTTGAGTAAGATGGGAGCTAGGGTATCTTTAAATGTTTTATTGAAGTCTGTGGAGTATCTGTCAGGACGTGGAGTTTTCCCTGGCTTGAGGTTTTCGATGGCTTTTACTATTTCTAGTTGACTCAGAGGGGCAGATAAGATTCCTTTGTGTTCTTCGTTTAATTTAGGAAAAGTGATGTTATTGAGGTAATCTTCTAACTCTGATGATGGGATTTGGTTTTCGTAGCTAGCATATATTCTTGAGTATATTTGATGAAATAAGTTGATGATTTGGGAGTCTGATTTATGAAATGTACCTTGGTGACTAATAATGGCTATCCTGGGAGAGGTCTGTTTGTTGTCAGTTAGTCTAGCTAGTGCCTTGGAGGGGGTTTATACCCATTCAGAATATTTAGTGATAAACCTTAATTCTTGTAGGGAGTAGTTGGAATGAGGTAAGTTGAATAAATCCCTTTGCTTATCTATCATATCATTTCCCATTACTAGAGTATGGTTCTCTTGGAGTTTCTCATCTAGTTCTCTAATTTCAGACTGAAAACAGTTCTCCTTTTCTTTCCTTTTTTTTTTAAGGTATGTGGATTTTTGAATGAATATTCCTCTAAGTCTAGCTTTACACGCCGCCCATTGGATTTCATATGGGATACTTGAGTTTCCTATATCCAAGAAACTGGCAAGAGACTCCACGACAAAAGCAGAAGAGGCAAGACTTACTTAACCAAAATTTATTAAAAAGTGTGCACAGTAAGCGCTTTCAGGCAAACATGCCCTTCATCAGACAGAGTAAAAAAGTTAAAACCACTTATTTAAACAACATGGTAACCAATCAGAAGCTAATATTTTACCCTCCTTTTTCTTAAAATGGGCTTTAAAGTTATAGCTGTGTTTAGTCCAGGGCTAGGACAAGTAAGTCTTGCCTCTTCTGCTTTTGTCATGGAATCTCTTGCCAGTTTCTTGGATATACTTTGTGCTTGTTTGGCGGAGGGACCTTGGTACAGGATTCCATTGTTTTTTGGAGTTTGATACTTGAGTTTCGGTGATCATTTGTGAACTCCAATAGGGCTGAGGCTATCTCTTCTTTTACTAATGGGTTGAGTAAATGTTATTATTAAGGGACCAGTTAAAGCCATTATGATGAGAAAGTTAATTTTGAGTAAAGTTTATCAACAGAATGATCTTAGAGTGATTTGAGAAAATCCTTGGTTCAGCTACATACTTTATTTTCCAATTTGTTAGTATTTATGACATTAGAAAGAAGTCTATGCATGACTAGGATTATGGCACCTAGAGAAGTATGTGTAATTATTGCTGTTCTGAGTTTCATTTCCAAAGGATATAGGGTTAATTAGTCCAAAGTCCGAGATTAGATCCAGCAGGGCAAGGGAGGCTTGTGAGTTGTATAGTTTGGATTTGTTAGAGCGGTCAGTGTTAGGATCAATTACAGCATTCCTGTCTCTCCCCCAGAATAAAGTAGTGATTTGGAACATTTAATGAAATGTTATAGATTTTCAAAATGAATTGCTGTTGTCCTGAGCATGGTCCATAAAGGTATAGGGACAGTATTGGTTTGGTAAGTGGTGGGATTAGGCACGTGAAGTAACACCATCTACCCTCCTTATCTGAACCTTTGTTGATAATACAGGGTTTAAATAAGTTTTTAATAATAATTGCCACTTCTTTAGAGTTAGAGCTGTTTCCTGCCAAGATAATCCCCTGGATTTACTATTCCTCCATGCAGGAGTAGTTTAGTCCTACACGGAGGCGGCTGTTTAGGAGCAGAATGGCAGTGCACCATGCATAGTAATGAGGCATGCTGCCTGAGCTCCTAATCCTACACGGAGCGTGTAAGAGTGCAGGGGGCATGTCTGAGAGCAGTGCTCTCAGAACATACATGCCCCCACAATGAAGAACAGCAGAAAGGGGTAAGAAATGAGCGAGACCACAACATTCACCCTCATGTACTACAGAAAAGTAATCACCAATACAATGAACAAACCCTTTATTTTTAATTTTAAAATCCAATTAAAGCTAACTGTAGGTGCACGGGTGTGTCCATCACTTAGCTATGTTTAATGCTGCTTAAATGGCTGAAGAGGATAACAAGGAATATATATGCAAATGAAATATCATAGCAGTAGTGTAGTGGGCAGATCATTTGCCTTATGAGCAGGCATTCCTGGTTCAAGTCCCACTGCAGCACATTCCATTTTTCATGGCAAAGCATGTTATGACTAATATTTTTGTTGGATAACCCACTAAATAACATATATTTATGAACTGGAGTACTGCAGTAAATGCATATGTGAGGTGTCAGTGTTATAATGAATAAAGCACTAGTAAGTAGGTTTAAGCATCAATAAGCAGTAGTAAGTATATTTAAGCACTAGTAAGTGAGTTTAAGCCCATTTGTGCAGGGGTAAGCAATGCGCACACAGGTTAAGCAATTTTCAAGCTAACTCTCTATAAGCATATGTAACCGGAGGTTAGCATTGCTTACCCTCGCGCAAACCCACGCAAACCCACTTACAACTGCTCAAAAGTGCCTTAATCACTATCCAACAGCCCTTGTTCTGCCCAGCAACAAAATCAACAGCCATGTAGGTCTCGAACCCAGGACCCTATACACCATAGTCACAGTAGTTAACCACCAAGCCAACAAAGCAGTACAGAAAAATGAGGGATCAGCAAGCAAGTCTTCACCATAGTAAAACCAAACTTAACCTGTGAAAGGAATCAGTATACAGACATAAATGCCTTAAACAAATACATAACGTAAATATGTGAACCGGAGTACAGCAGTAAGGCCAGAAGTCAGGTGTAATTGTAATAGAGTATTGAAGTCCCCAATAAAACACAAGGACCCCATACAGTGTACGTACACATGAATCATGGATACCAGGCATACATATAAGGTGTAATGAATAATAACTCAATGCCAAAAAGGAATTATAAGGTAAAGTCTAATGTAAGCAATGCAAAGCATTACATAGGCCAGCTTAGGAGATGTAAGCAATGTGTAGGCCAGCTAACTCAATGTGCCCAGTGTTATACCCCTTTAAATAATGCCAACCCTAGGAAAGCAGGTTTGCCCATAGCCTAGCCTTTTCAAAACTGGCCAATCATGGAAATGTGTGGGAAATCGGCACTACTTAAATTCAAGAGGCAGGAATACATCTCATAACTGGTTGTAGGTTCCCCTTGCAGGCACAATGGAAGTAAGGAGAGAAGGTGTGCACTTTTGGGTGCAATGCTGGTGCATCCAGGAGTCTAAAGTCATGGCAGGACTCCTTGTTCAAAGACCATGATCAGAGAATGCTGCAGGGCCAGTACCAAGGCTCCCAATATAAGGTGGAGGCCTAGGACCATTTCGCCCATGACCTCACCAGTGCCACTGGCATACCCCGAACTGGTGAACAGATCAGGCATCACTATGCCAACATGAAGTGGTATAAGAGGGACCACTTGGAGGAGTGGATCCAAGAGGCTAGAGTGGCAGGGGGTGTTCCAGTTGTGTGTAAGTATCACCCCACTATGTGTGTAATAATTGCCAGCTCAGGTATATCTAAATATTCCTCCTATGTCCCCCAAAGCTACAATGGAGTGGGCCACAACCCAGGAGGCCCACATCAGTTGCCTGGCGAGGTTGGGATGCGAGGCAGGTCAGTAATACTCATACATTTACTGTCACAGGTAATAAAACTAAAAGTAGTAGTAAATTAATTGCTTGTATAAAACCTGTATTGTTCAAGGCAAGTACTGCATACAATAGAGAGTATGGCAGGAAGAGTCTCATATCGTTTGTATGTCAATAAAAGTGTAATAGCTTGACAATAAAGGTCTAACTGCTGGACTGCATGTGTATACTCTGGTATCATATGGTAATGTAGATTCACAATCATGTAATAGTACTGTTGTATTAAGAACTGTTACAAACACAGTGCACCATAAATTTAATGTGTAGGAATGTCTGTATATATATGACAGGTGTAATCCCCAGAGACCATTTACTACAACTGAGAGATACATAGACAGTAAACAGAGCAAATGCAGACAACAAAATCCGAATAGCACATGTAACTGAGATGTCAACTGTTGTTTTTTAGCATACACAGCCATGGTTCGAATCCTGCCAGTGGTAGTACTCTGCATACAGAATCATACCTCACAACTGTACAGGTATGTCCAGAATGTCCAGTAAAGTGGCCCATATCTGTTGCCTATCAACTTGTCCCCATGGGGAATCAGTGGGATGATCCCAGACGTATAGGCAGCAAACAGGAAATACAACTGATTGACACACATCTATGAGAACAAAGCTGGCACACTAGCAACAGCCTAATACCTTATGAGACTAAGAAGCAATGTATGTCCCATCTACACCCCAACTTGTCAAGCTATGGTCACAGTGTGTACAGTAACAGAGTGAGATGTATGTACATAATAGTAATGTGGAATCTGGCACTGTGTTTGGGAGCATTCAGGTAGTGCTAATAAACATTTCTACCACAGGTCTGTCAGATACCAACACTGTGCCCAGAAATACAAGAATGATACCCAGTACTGGTATTGTTTACATTGGTATTGCATGGCAGTGCAACTGATGCAGTTGCTCTGAATAATGAGGTATTATACATTACTGTTGCCCACACTGTCCTACAACATATAACTGTCTAGGAAACCTGTGTAAGAGTGTTGCAATACAATGTAAGAATGCAAAAACACAGGGGATTAATAAGATAGAAAGCAGATAGGAGATATACAGCAATACCTATATAGCAGACACTACTGTGATGGACAGTGTGTTTAAGTTGTAGCAGACACAGCCATAGTCTGAATCCTGGGAGTGGAAGTAGGCTGCATAAAGAATCATACCCCACAACTGTACAGATGAGGCCAGATTATCCAGTATATGGGCCCATATCTGCTGCCTGTCCCCCTGGTACGTCTGTGGGATGATCCCAGATGTTTAGCCAGCAAACAGGGAATACAAGTGATTGTCAAACATCTGAGAACAAAATTGTCACTGTAGCAACCTCTGAAACTGTTAGGAGAGTAATAAGCCAAGTATGTCCGATCTACACCCTCATGTTGTCAAGCTGTGACCAGAGAGTGTATAGTAACAGAGTGAGATGTATGTGCATAATACTAATGTGTAATCTGGAAGTTTGTGTGGCAACAGTCAGGTAATGCTAACAAACATTGCTCATACAGGTCGGATACGAACACTGCTGAGAAATAAAGACCATAATAACCTGTACTAGTACTGTTCATTCTGGTATTGTAGGGAATTGTGAGTGTTGCAGTTTCTCTGAATAATAATGTATCACTGATCACTGTCATCCACACTGTGCTACATAATATAACTGTATAGGAAAGCATGTGTATGTGTGAGTCAGGTCACTAAAGTCTGAAGAGGGCAATATTCTAGATATGTCCCAGCACACCTGCATGTGGTCAACACATGGCCCGAGTCTGTGCAGAAAGAGTTGGATAGCTATGAATCTGGGTGTATGTGTAGAAACAGTTAGTGTTAACAAACAGTCCCTCCACAGGTATACCAGATAAGAGGATTATACTGCAGGTAAAACCAGTTCATGTATAATGATGATGACAGCCATATCACTGTCCAAACTAAGGCTATAGCATAGTGTAGTAAGATTTGTAAGGTACAGATAACAGCACTGACTAGGAGAGTAATGTGGACTACAGGAATATTCTAGTTGCTAATTGAAATCTTTCTCTCCCTCCCATCATATCCACACCAACTGGTATGCAATGACATCTATGTTCTGATAATGTCTAATTGTTTGATAAATATATTAATTGCTCCCATGCATGTGCTATAATGAAATATTCCAACATTTGTAGCATGGTAATATCAATGTACATGCATGCTGTTCTTATTACCACTGTGGTCCCATATATGCATGTGTTCTGTTTGCTATGCAACTGTTCCATATCCAGTGTCTGGGTTAATGGAAATATCTATGCATGCTGTTATACCTAACTTTGGAATGTGTTGACTATTACTAACCAATATATGATGATGAAATCTAAACACTATAGCACACCTAGGAAGGCCGGTCCCAGAGGACCGACCTGTCCCACCTCAGCTGGCCATGGCACCGGGCACCAGCATGTCTGGAGCCCAAGCCGGGACCTCCCTTTTTGTTGGTCCTGCACTACCTTCATTTGGAACCACCTCAGGGGATGGGGCCCACCCCCCCAGGAGTGGGAGAGAACAGGAACCTGTCCCCTGTCACCAGGTCGGGGTCATGGTGCATAGAAAGCTCAACCAGCAGCTTGGTGATCTTCTACACCAGCTCAAGGGCCATGTGTTGCAACTAGAGTGTCAGTCTGGCTCTGCAACTCAGCCTCCAACACAGCCACCATCGGGGCTGTGAAGGTGCAGTGGTGATTGCCCATGGGTGCGGACCTCAGTCCCACTGTTTCTACTAGGGGCTCATGGACTTCCGATTTCCCAACACCTCTACCCATCAAGGTGTTTACCCCCACATGTGTCATATACCCTCCTGTATGCATTTTGTTTGTCCTGCCTGTTAACCTACCCAACCTACCTCCCCAAATATACCTACTACCCCACCCCAACATCCCATTCTCACCTGAAAAAAAAGGACAATCTGTTAACAAAAAAAATCTTGCCCCATACATAGCTGTCCATTTTGCACACGTGTCCACTAGACACATGCAATCTGGTCTAATTGGCATCACAACTTATTACTGTTGTCCTCACCCCTCTCTCAGGGGTTTGAGTGTCCAAATCTACCTCCAGATTCAGTGTATATGCATAGCAGTTGCTGTAGTAGAAATGGGCAGTTATGGACCTTCACCAGACCCTACCTGCACATCCCTAGCTATTTCTCCTACTGTCTTACCCTCTTTGTGCCCCTTTTCACCACTTTCCTATCAAACCTTTTTCTTTTCTTTTAAAAAATTAGCATGGGGGTAAGTGTGAGTAAGCACTTTTAAGCAGTAGTAAGCGGGTTTCAGCCTGTTTGCACAGGGGAAAGCAATGCCTACACTGGTTAAGCAATTTAGAAGCTAACTGAGTATAAGAAATTGTAACCAGAGGTTAGCAGTGCTTACCTCCACGAAAACCTGCTTACAACTGCTCAAAACTGCCTTAATCACTCTGTATCCAATGACCCTTATTCTGCCCAGCAACAAAATAAACAGCCTTTGTAAAGCTCAAACCCAGGACCCTGCACACCATAGCCAAAGAGATTTAGTACTAAGCCATGTCAAATATACATAACCCTGATGTTTTCAGAAACATATCATCCAGCCAAGTCATTCAACAGTATAGGAGATGTATTTCAACATATAGATGTATGTGTGTGTGTATATATATTAATATCTAAATAAATAAAACATATCCTATATATGTAGATATAGATATAAATATATAGAAATATATATATATATATATATATATATATATATTTTTTTATATATATATATATATATATATATATATATATATATATATATATAGAACAAAAAAACAAGTAGGAACTTGCCAAACTTCAACCAATGAACAGTCAAAGCAGTTCATGTGGAAATAGTAGAAAAAAGTGTCACAGCAACCTCCAAAGTACATAAAAAAGTTTATTTATTACAATAATCCAAACCAGTAGTCAAGCAAGCTTTCATCTTGCAACCCAAGACTTCTTCAGAACAAATTAAAATACATCAATACCATACTTAAATAGTCCTTGGTGAACAATTAAAGTTGATTGTCAATTAAGAGCCAAAATGTAAGGAAGTCCTTTTAAGGGCAAAAGTTAAAAATGCTTTTAAATGAATTCAGAACCATCTTATTAATGACATAAAAGATATATAAGAACACTTCCAAATATTTAAATGTGCAATAATACAATATTACAAAACTACGATTAACATTTTATATATCAAATGTCTTATTTAAAAATCTTTTTTTGATAAAAAAATGTCTTCTAAAGCTTTAATGCCTAGTTTTGTAATATTGTATTATTGCACATTTAAATATTTGGAAGTGTTCTTATATATTTTTATGTCATTAATAAGATAGTTCTGAATTAATTTAAAAGCATTTTTAACTTTTGCCCTTACAAGGACTTCCTTACATTTTGGCTCTTAATTGACAATCAACTTTAATTGTTCACCAGGGACTATTTAAGTATGGTATTGATGTATTTTAATTTGTTCTGAAGAAGTCTTGGGTTGCAAGACGAAAGCACGCTTGACTACTGGTTTGGATTATTGTAATAAATCAACTTTTTATCTACTTTGGAGGTTGCTGCAACACTTTTTTCCTAGTATTTCCACAGGAACTGCTTTGTATGTTCATATATATAAATATATATACATACAAATGCCTACATCTATAGATATATATGTCTACAACTATATGTCTAAATATATACAGCAAGTTATATATATGTAAGCAGATATATATATCTATGTGGGTATATATGGACATAGTTATATTTATGTAAGCAGATATATACATATATATATATATATATATATATATATATATATATATATATATATATATATATATACGGACATACATCTGTAGATAACAATGGGTAAATAACAGAAACATATATGTCCACATGCATCGTTAATGGGGTTGGGAGCCCCCAAACAATATACGTCTTGTATGAATAGTTATACCCCCACAGCCAAACACGTCCACCCTGCAATACACTACCAAGTGCTGCAGATCCCATAACCAGGACCTGTCACGACATGGGCATCCCTAGGATACATATACAGAGACACATATATGCAGATACAGATATGCATATATATATATATATATATATATATATATATATATATATATATATATATATATATATATACATATATATAGATATATATGTAACTACACATGCACACACACAGATATGTATAGTAAGATACATATGTAGTAGGTGCACACAACATGGAATAGCCACTATTCCTACAGTTACCACCTTACCAACTGGAGACTGTGTGAGCCACCCATACAAATGATAATCATTGCCTGCAACATATACCCGCAGAAAAAGCAAAGGATATAACACCACACACAGGTTTGCATAAATGGGAAAGCTTTATTTGTGTACTATTACAGTTGTATATGCCATGTGGTATTTCTGTTTAGACACGGACATCCACATAAACTGAGTAATGCAACTGTAAAACAGTTATACTAATACAGTAGTCTGCAAAACTTAACAAATGTTGCTGTCCAGGCCAAGGTCATCAAGTAGTACAATAGTAAAGACAGACTGGGCCACAGGATACCAAACAATCAACAGTAAGTAATGCAGATGTATAGTTAAGTAGCCTCTATCTCCACCTGTAGACAATCCCTAGGGGGTAAAGACCTAAGTTGACTCAATGGGATGTATCTGTTACATAACAAGGCACAACTGACACCATCACAAGCACACTGACAAACAAAACAGTCTGTATGGCAGGTGGCAGTAGGCCTGCATTTAACCAAGGTGGATTGTATGGTAATGTACCTCCATATACCTTAAGGCAGCTCACCCCTGATGGTCTTCAGGACTTTGGGCTTTCAGGATTCTGTAGCGCTCCCATATACATATATGTAAACATAGACATATGTATATATAGATATACATATATATATATAAATATATGTATATATAGCTATATATGTATGCACATCCTTTGTGTACAGATATGCCTAGTTATGTTGGTATATATGTAGATATCAATAACTATATGTGCATACATATCTATTCTGATATACCTACTACTGTCAATATATATGTAGATATCAATACGTATATGTGCATATATATCTCTATCTGTATATGTGTAGACATATATTGCTCAGTATATGTATATATCTGGGTGTTTATTCTTATAGCTATGTACATATACATATCCATCTATGTATGTCGATATCTATATGTGTATGTCTATATAGATATCTGGATAATCATATGTACATATATCTTCACCATATGTCCTGAACATGGAGTGTAACTCTACCTCAGACCCTATAGTCCCAACTTTGTAGTGCAAGAGTATGTCAGGTATGTATAGCAGATATATGTGTAGACTATTGCTACTGTAATAGGGAGTGTCTTCACAGACATGGTGTGTGTGGGAGGTCATATCTGCTTTTAACATGTGCACCACTGGCTACTGACAGACATCTGAAGGACATCATAGTACAGTACCACTGCTAGCACGTAATGCTCCTGTGGACTACAGCAGGGATAATGGCCAATATATGTGGACAGTCTGACACACTCTGGGTAGTCCAGAGGTACACACATAACCCCTTAGTGCAAGACATGTGGACCAGTTGTGACAATGTGGAAGTTAACAGCCATGTAGATGAGTATAACACATAACTGCTGGTATACATGTGCCCCTATAGGTTATGCATTCACACATTCCTACCTGTCCTGCCACATACTAACCACTGGTACAGAGGTGCCATGGCCACATACTACCCACTAGATATTGACATACATACTATACAGCATCCCACTGCTCTGTCTGACATACATAACTGTTATGATGGCTTGGTGGCAGTACATCTGCCAAGTATCTGTACATTACATCTCACTGGGTAAGTACACTAAGCTGCTAGACATGTAACAAAGCACTGTGCAGGCTACAGGCAGACCGGCTCAACACTGGCCTACATTTCCTATGGGGAAATGCACATGTATATGCATATATAGCAGGATCTACAGGCATGGCGCAGCACAGAGTAACATACACCTGTGTGAAAGTGCATAACCACAACCAATGTGAATACAGCCAGAGCCACATATGGTATGCTGGCATATTATTACAGTATATGGACTATCTGTTCAGCACCTACCTCATATGTGCCACTCACACACTAACCCTACATATACTGGGCCCCTACACAGTGTGCTTCAATGCCTGTCTGTGGTATAGGACATGTGCATGTATGGCCCTACAAACATGTCAGCCAATAGGGTAACATGCAGTGGAGCAGCATGTAACATCAGATAGAACAGAACCAAGAACAATGACATCTACCACAGTCTGTACATAGGCCAAGGTACATATTAACAATACACACACTGCTGACAATCAACATAAGTGCACAGACCTCAGTACTGTACACACAACCACAGAACATCCAGGTTATGTTATCAAATATAACCCCTACCATACATAACATGTGTAGCAGTCTGATATCTCACTGGCTTGTTATCAGATATGATGTTACTAATTATGGTGTACAGCACATATGCACCGCTTACTGCATGACATATGTACAAATGTTTACAGTGTTGTAACTGGAGGCACATACACAGGGCCAATATTGACATGTTGCTGTGATAACCTCATATATTTACTGTTGTAACTGGGTTTGTTGCAGCATATGTCCTATGAGGGATATGAAGTCAGTAACTCTCACAGCTGTCACCATCTACAGACTGACTGCAATCCTCACACTACATTCTGCAGTTCACAGATAGGTGTCTGTAGGTAACACCTGAAACAAAAGGCACCATACACTGGCCAGTCTGCAGATGACCCTACAGATGGGTGTTCCCTCATAAACATAGCACTGACATGGCAGGTATGGAAACATGTAGGACAGCCATATGAACACACACCCTGTTAAACCAACATTACTCCAAATGCAGTATAGCAGCACTTCCAGTCTGTAGTCAGGTCAGGCACATCTCCTTCCTGTGTGTTGGCCTATTTCCACAGTGTATGTTGTTAGATGTAAATCCCCAATCCATCTGATATGCTGTTTGCCAAAAAACAGATTGAGTTTCTGCTCACAGTGAATGAAAGGCCCAACACCAAAATGATGTTCCTAGATATTGGTGTGTGTTTCCATGCAAATGGCTATGGGAATGTTACAACAGCTGCTCCACATGCAATTGGCCAGAGGAGGGCTGCAATTCGTGCAGAGGCCATCATCTGATCCTGAGCATCACTCAAAATGCACATAATGCTGCCTAAGAAATGCAAGTATAAGTCTCCACATCCGCCAGAGAAGGAGTGAGAGAGGCAGACAAAGGCACAGAAAAGCCAGGGATAGTAAAGCTTAAGCATGTTTGTGTCACACACCTACCAGTATAGGGTATCAAACCCTTGATGACTGTGTAGCGCTATCACATGTCCTTGCAGTTAGTGGATGCGCCACATAAGTTACATGCTGAGGAGCCTTCAGAATGTATATGTGATGGTGAGTGACATCTGCAACAAGGATATGGTAGTTATGTGATAGGTGTAGTACACGTGCCTGTCTGCATGAACAGGTGTCAGTGTCAACACTGCCACACTCTCACAGGAATGCACACACACTGACACACTTGGCAGCGCCAGGAATACAACTCATCACTAGTGGGATTGCCAAAACACAGTACTGTACAGGTATCACATGCACCACAGGGGACATACGGAGGTTATATGTGCAAAGGGTATGTGAAGGTGTCTGACATTGGACAGCATGCTTCAGTATGCCAATGGGGGTTGTAGTGATTGTGAATGTGGTCATAAGCATCATATACCACACACACAGACACGGGTGCCAGTACTGACATGCATGGGTGTACTGCTTCACTGGTGTGTTTTATTCGATGGTGCCAGATGGCTATGCAAGGCTAGGTGATGGGTATACCTTGCCATCAGGTCACATGATAATGGTTTGCAATGTGGTTCAGGGATGTAGTGTCTGGAGTTGCCCACACAGGTGGGTATTGTATTCACCATCCAGTCACCTGGGTAACTATTGCGTGTGGCCAATGCTGTGCATTGCTTGCCATGTATGTATTCCTTAGTCCATGATATGGACAATGTCTGGGATGTGCACACCTCCCACATGCATGTACAGTGATATGTGGACCTGTACCTGGGGTGTCTGGCCCATGTTGTGTACACAGAGTGTTATCATCAGATGTGCTAGTCCTGGCCTCATGTGGCAGGAACTGTTAATGGACAGCAGGTTGACACTGCACCTACCTTGATAGCATGATACCAGTATTTCCTGGTGTCAGTGGCATCTGTCCATACAGGGCTTGTGTATCAGGCATGGTATGTCTTTTGTGGGTCACATTTGATGGCACTACAGGTGTTGGAGGTGTCCAGTGGGGGACATGGGGAATGTGCACTGTCAGCATGTATGTGCCTATTGGACTGATGGACAGGGTGCCATGCCCTCTGTAGCCCACTGCAATCACACCATGGTTACTATTAGTGGGCAATATGCAGGGTACTACCAACATATCAGTTGTTGCCTAGGCAAGTGTATGAGACATGGGTTGAGAGTGTTCTCTGGGTAATACAAGGGTTGCTAACTTTGTTCGCCTGAACTTGATGTCACATGTAAGGGCATGGATTTCACCCCAGCCTCCCGGCTATTTCACATCTGTTATCTCTGTATGGTGGACAACGTGACATATACTAGGGCTACCATAAAAGATATCTACAAAACCCACTCCGCAATGAGTCCAGTTGTTACACACTCACAACAACCTCCACACAGGATACGAATGACAAACACAGACACACACGCCATGTCTGGAATTAGAACTCCTACCTAATTACTTTATCACACTGCAGCACAACGCAGTTATAGGACGTGCCACAGAGATTACTGGAGTACTCCTTCCCCAAAGGTGTATTTCACAGTAAATTACATCAGCAGGATTGCCAAAGTAGGGCATTTGAATTGCAGTGAGTGTGACTAGCCTAAAAAGCATTGCTCCCTACACAGATGTAGAAACACACACACAGGCATCCACACTTGTCATGTGTGAGAATAGAATCCCTACCATAGTTCTATATCACAGTACAGCATTACGCTGCTATAGTATGTGCCACAGGGATTACTGGAGTACTTCTTAATCAATGGGATATTTCAAAGTGAATGACATCAGCAGGCTTGCCAATGTAGGACTTTTGTGTTGTAGTGAGCATGAGTAACCTAAAAAGCATTGCTCTCTGCACAGACAGAGACACACACACACACACACACACACACACACACACACACACACACACACACACACACACACGTGCACACATGCACACACACACACACACACACACACACACACACACACACACACACACACACACACACACACACACACACACACACAGTTGTCATGTCTGGGATTATAACTCCTACTTAACTAGTTTATCAAACTACAGCAGTATGCAGTTATGGGACATGACAATGAGATTACTGGGCTACAGCTTTCCAAAAGGTGAATTTCACAGTGAATGTCATCAGCAGTCTTGCCAAAGTAGAGCATTTGAATTGTAATGAGTGTGACTAGCCTGAAAAGCATTGCCCTCTATACAAACAAAGACACACACAAGCACAAACACACACAGTTGCCATGTCTGGGATTAGAACTCCTACTTAACTAGTTTATCACACTACAGCAGAATGCAGTTAAAGGATGCGCTACAGAGATTACTGGGCTACAACTTTGCAAAAGGTGTATTTCACAGTGAATGACATCAGCAGCCTTGCCAAAGTAAGGCATTTGAATTGTAGTGGGTGTGACTAGCTTAGAAAGCATTGCTCTCTACACAGACAGAGACACACACACACATTTGCCATGTTTGGAATTAGAACTCCTACCTAACTAGTTTATCACACTACAGCAGTATGCAGTTATAGGATGCACCACAGAGATTATTAGGCTATAGGTTTCCAAAAGGTGTATTTCACTGTGAATGACTTCAGCAGCCTTGCCAAGGTAGGGCATTTGAAGTGTAGTGGGTGTGACTAGCCTAAAAAGCATTGCTCTCTGTACAGGCAGAGACACACACACATGAGCATACAAACACACAGGTGCCATGTTTGGGATTAGAACTCCTACCTAACTAGTTTATCACACTACAGCAGTACTCAGTTATAGGATGCACCATGGAGATTACTGGGCTACAGTTTTCCAAAAGGTGTATTTCACAGTGAATGACAGCAGTTTTGCCAAAGTAGGGCATTTGAATTGTAGTGGGTGTGACTAGCCAAAAAAGCACTGCTTTCTACACAGACACACACACACACACACACACACACACACACACACACACACACACACACACACACACACACACACACACACACTTGTCTTGTCTTGGATTAGAGCTCCTACCTAATTAGTGTATCACACTACAGCAGTACGCAGTTATAGGATGTGCCACCAAGATTATTACTGGGCTACAACTTTCCGAAATTTCTATTTCACAGTGAATGACATCAGCAGCCTTGCCAAAGTAAGACATTTGAATTGTAGTGAGTGTGGCTAGCCTAAAAAACATTGCTCTCTACATAGACAGACACACACACACACACACACACACACACACACACACACACACACACACACACACACACACACACACACACACACACACACACACACACACAGTTGCCATGTCTGGGATTAGAACTCCTACTTAACTAGTTTATCACACTACAGCAGTATGCAGTTCTAGGATGCACCATGGAGATTACTGGGTTACAATTTTTCCAAAGTTGTATTTCAGTTGGATGACCTCAACAGGCTTGTCATAGTAGGGCTATGGGGAGGGCAGTGTGTGTGCATGGGCCATATCCCATTCATCTAGAGGTTGACACACCACATGCAGGCACACGCAGGGTTATATTCCACAGGTATGTGTATACAGCTGCTAGATGATTGCTTCCTTGTACAGTCATGTTGCACAGCTAGCACTTGCACCACATAGTCTGTAATGCTGATGGATACCGGTGGCTAATGTTTACAGTGAGTGACATTTAGACCTCATGTGGTTGTAGCCATTTGGCTGTGTGCTGGGTGGGACAGGCCTCATAATGCATGGCCCCTTGTCACAGTCACTCTCTTCCACACATCTATGTACGTCTACTTTTGACGTATTATAGTGTGTTGTCCTTGGATATATGTCTGTATTCCTATCCACTGTGTGTGCAAAGCATGACTGGTGCATACTGAGGAGTGTCTGCACTAACATCTGCAACTGCCAGATATGTATAGTCTACTGTTGTTTGCAGACATGGGCTTCATTTGTTTAAGTCTGTGAGCATGCCCAGTATGCCCTTCTGTATTGAATGTTTGGCTCAATTCCAGGTAGTTTGTACTCCAGTGCTGACCTTTGTGTTGTACACCTACAGGTAGGAAACTGTTTCTGCAGGGTATCCGTCGATCATTTGGCAATATGGGAACAAAGTGTGCAGGGGATAGTGTGTACTATAGGTGACTGTGTCTGTGCAGCTTCAGCTACATGGTACTGCTGTTAGCAAAGATATTCAGACGTGTACTGTTATACATTGTGATGTTTTCTGTCCTCATTTACTGTCAGGTGGACATTCCTGCTCACAGTGATGTCTTGGGGGACAAGGGTGACTGCAGCTGCATGTGGTATTGTGGGCAGATGCCTACATATTCATGGCAAGTTATGCCATTCTGGAGGGGGAGCTGCAGACACTTGCTGCTGGGTTTGTGTATCCAGTTCAGCACCTTGGTACAGTGCTGGCAGAGGATCCCATACTTATACATCCATCAACATGACAGTATGGCCTTATATTGCTGTGGCAATACCTCATAGCTGTACAGATTTGCACAGGTTACCCAGAGGCAGGGACCGTGAGTCAGGACATTACGCCTATTGTGGTGTATGGGCAGGTATGTAGTCACCCATTTATGTGTTTGCAGCCATGGATAATGTGTGCACACAGCTTTGTGTTGGACCTTGAACATTCCATGCTGCCCATGCTCCCACCCCCCCTGTTATTCTATCCTCTTCCATACATTATGCATACATTCTCTGATACTTTCCCCTAAGGTTATCTCCCCATCACAGCTGTGTGTTGGTGTTGGTCCACTGTTCATGCAGTGGGAAATGGTGGACATGTTACTGTGGTTTGTCCACATGACCTTGCATATGGCTTACATGGAGTGTGTTATGTTGTTATGTGGGTGTCCTTGACATAGCATGCATTGGCAGTACGTGTGAGACACAGGACCTTGGCAGAGGCCTGTGGGCCATTAGGTGTTGATGTGGACCAGATGTGGCAGGCTGCTGCCTTCTGTCAGTCCTACAGTCTCAGAACGCCATACAGTATATTCCCCTGTGGTTACAGGGTAGGTGTGCTAGGTGTTCATGCCAATACCTTCTATCAGCCTTGTTCAGGTGGTGTGGATGCTGGCAGGGTGCTACCTATGGCTAGCGACACACGTGCATGGGACACCTGCACTGCATGCTGCATTAATTCGCTATTGCCATATACAGGTGGGGTCCTATTGCACCCATTCCCCACAGCAAGGATACAACCAGAGAGGTACCTGTGGGTGGTGTTTGAGTGAGCTGGGTGCATGTGTGCTATGGACACTACTTGCATCTGACACACAGATATGCATTGGGCATTCCAGTTATGCTGGCATGTGCAGGTATATCAGCTGTTTCCCAATACACCAGTCATACCTCCTTTGTGATCTGCAAGTGTTTGGCCAGACAATACCAGTATCCCCTATTACAGGACCAGATAATGAGATGCATACCTGTATGTCCAATCCAAGGGTGTCTCCATTTCACAGTGACACAATATATACTGTATGTCTAGGGTACTTCCCTCTGTGTACTGTTTGTATATGTAGCCCAACAGCCATGCCATGTCAGTCTTTCAGATAGTGACACATATTACCACCATACATTTACAATGGCTTACTGCAAGCATGTGTTATACTGGTGGGTATTGTCTTTGGCACTGCAGTTGTGAGGACTTGTCCCTGTCATCAGCAGTAGTGGTCAATGGCCACCAGGTCTTACCTCAGCATGCATACATACTGACCACTCACACAATATGAAACACACACCAACCTAACACACACATACCTGCATATTGTGCAGATGCTACAACCTATCCTGCTACCTTGACCACCTCTGTACATCTGTGCTCCACTGGTATTGTGCCTACACATACATGTTACTACATTTCTATATAGGGTTGTGGGGGGCACACCTGACTGTTACAATGTGTGTACATCAGATTGGAGGGCACACCAGACCGTTACTACACTTCAAAATAGGTTTGGGGGGCAAACCTGACTGTTACTACATTTCGAAGTAGGGTTGTGGGGGAGCACACCTGACTCTTTCTACATTCCTACACAGGATTGTGGGAGGGGTGCACACGTGACTGCTACTACATTTTTACGCAGGATTGGGGGGGGGCATAGCTGTCTGTTTCTAGATTTCTACACAGTGGTTGGGAGGGGGCACACCTGACTATTACTACATTTCTACACTGGATTGGTGGAAGGGGCTCACCTGACTGTTTCTACATGTCTACATAGGAGTGGGGGAGCACACCTGACTGTTACTACATTTCTACACAGGATTGGGGGCACACCTGACTACTTCTACATTTCTTCACAGGATTGGGGGGCACACCTGACTGTTTCTACATTTGTACACAGTGGTTGGGAGGGGGCACACCTGACTGTTACTACATTTCTAAGCTCGATTGGGGGAAGGGGCACACCTGACTGTTTCTACCTGTCTACATAGGAGTGGGGGGCACACATGACTGTTACTGCATTTCTACATAGGATTGTGAGGGGACACACCTGACTGTTTCTACATTTCTACACAGGATTGTGGGGACACACCTGACTATTTCTACATTTCTTCACAAGATTGGGGGGGGGCACACCTGACTGTTTCTACATTTCTACATAGGCTTGTGGAGGGGCACACCTGACTGTTACTACATTTCTACACAGGACTGGGGAGGCACACCTGACTGTTACTACAGTTCTACACAGGATTAGGGGGGCACACCTGACACTTGTACACATTTGCTATGACTGTACTGGTATGTCAGGTACTCCATTTCATTCTGTATTCTAACCTATCATGCTGACTAGAGCCATATCAGTGTACTACAGGTCTTAGGTTTGATTGCCCTACATATTAGTTTTTGACTTCCTACCCTTCAGAACTAACATCCCACTGTCTGACTTGCTGTAGTCTGTCTGTGTAGGCCTGGGGGGAGGTTACCCATAGGCATCATTCAGAGGCCATAGCACAGCCTTTGTTTGTGTTTGTCTACACCTGTCCTGCTGGCTGTGACTGTTGTTGGGTATGTGAACCTCCCTGACTGGAATGTGTGAGTCATATGGACACACATGTGGCCCAGCACATTTCCTGCAGTGGGTTCTGTCATCCTGTGTAGTACTGGCTACTATATTTGTTACAGATCTTCTGGTGCCACTATAGCTGTCTACTATCTGATGGCATACCATTCAGCCACCTGATTCCCTTGCATGCTAACATCCATACCATAGCTACAGGTAACAACACATTCTACTCCATTCGGCAATTGGTAGGTTGAGTGACTCACCTTGTGGGTGTCCCAGTATTGAGGATGGTGCTGCAGGGCTGCCTATGTCGGATGCACATAGTACACTCCCTACACATGGTTGAGCACAGGTAGTGTCATGTTTGGCATCCCTTTTACTGTATGTGCGAGTCAGAGAGAGGTGTCATTCCCTGGGTCTCTCCTGTGTCAGTGTATGTGCTATGCGTTGCCACTTTGTCAAGGCCAGGGCATACTGGGCATGCCTCCTTCTGCCTACTGGTGCAGGCTGAGGTTGTTCTTCCTCCGAGTCACTCTGTGCCTGTGTAGGCCTTGGCAATGGTGGGGGGCTGTGTTGCCCTGCCCCGTGCTGTTTCTGCTACAGCTGTTTCTACAGGATCATATTGTGTAGCATGGCACATACGATGACAATTTGGGTACATGTAGCTGGTGAGTACTGCAAGGCTCCACTGGATGTGTCCAGGGACAGGAACCGTGACTTGAGCATCCCAAACACATGCTCTATTATAATTCTGGTCTGTGCGTGTGCCTCATTATGGAGTTCTTGCTCAAGTGTGTGTGTGCATTACTGATGGGTGTCATCAGCCACGGCTCCAGTGCGTAACCAGCATCCCCCACTAGGTGAACATAAGTGATGTCCCCATTGGCAAATCTCTGGTACAGCTGCATCAGATGCCAGATGTGGGAATTGTGATAGCTTTCAGGGCAGCCAGCGCATACATTCATTATTATGACCTGGACATTGCGCACGACTAGACAGTTGATGGAGGGGAAGCCCTTGCGGTTGATGTAGACCCTACCCCACTCACCGGGTGATGCTTTGATGCATATGTACGTGCAGTCTATAGCACCCACTAACTTAAGGTATTCTATTTAGTGGAACAGTTGCATATTGCTGGCCAACGCCTCACGGGTGTTGGGGAAATATATGTGCTCACCGGCATGTGCTGACATGGCATCCAGGAACTGGTGGAGTACCCTGGATGCTGATGCCTGTGAGATCCCCATCATATCCCCAGTTGGCCTTTGGAAGGTACCTGTAGCTAGTATTCTTAGGCCTACACATACCTTGGTATCTACTGGGACTCTGTGCATCAGGCGTGGCCGGCACAGCTCAACAATTTGCTGTAAGAGGTCCCTGTCTACCCTATAGCGCTCCACTATCTCCAGCTCATGTAGCCCCTGGTAGGTTACCCTGGGTCTGTACACTCTTCTCTGTCTCCTCACTGTGGGTTGGTTGACAGCATTCACATCCTCACCACCTTCACCCTCTTCCACATGTTGTTGTATGATAGCTATTGCAGCTCCTATCATTTTGTTGTTTTGTTTGTTAAACCTTCCCCACTTGTATAAACTGGTGGTGTAGAGTATGGGAAAAAACAGAGGGAAAGGTGTTTACATAGTTTATAGTTGTATTCTGGGCTGGGCTGGTCTGCTGCCTGTGTAATTGCCTGATTTTGATACATTTCACCTGCCAGCTATGCTAGTTCTCCTAGATTACCTTCCTACTGCTGTTTTTCCTCCCTATTGCCTTCCTGTTTAAACCTGGGACACGCCATGCAAACACAGTGCGAAAATGTGCCCAGAGCTGCTATTTCCTGGTTTACTTTTTTTTTCCCCTATAAAACCTGGTGCGCAGCATGCACACCCACTTAGGCAATGTAAAGAGTATTAGGCCACCTCAGCCGCACCCCTTCCTTAGCTGTGCTGAGCTTGGAGCAAACCCGAGCCACAGGGCTCCATTCCACTTACAGTATGCCTGACACACTCCTCTTTGATGTCAGCTAACTCCTAGGCTTGCACCAAGCTATTCCTGCTCTTACACTGTTGGGAGCTAACTAGCATGCAGGGGAAATCTGGGATTCACTATCATTCCCCTTATTTGTATAGGATTGCCTGCTAATGCATAGTTACATGTCCCACACTGAGCCTCCCCCTTAGCAACCACTATTCATTGGCAATGTTGTCGTCTGCCTTCCATTGAGTATAATGGCAGAATAGTGATTTTAGTTAGAATGCTTATTTTAAGTTTATTTTCTTATTTTCCCCCGATCCCATTTGCAAGCCACTGCCCTACATTTAAACAGCCAAGATCGGCTAAAATAAATAAAAGTTGAGGTTTTTTTTCCAAATGTTTTCCATGCCACTGGCCTTATAGTTGGCCATTGCCATGCTTTATACATGATATCCACCATTTATTTGGAGCTGTTATGGCTCCACTGGCGGAGTACATTTCTGCAGCTTACGCTAGTCTTGCATGGCTGGTTTCCAACTACCTGGATCGCAAATTCACCTCATTTGCATGGATTTTGCCTGCAAATGGGGTAATTTGCATACAGGGGTCGTCCGTGCAGGATTTGTGCAGGAGCGCTCATGCACATCCCTACAGGTTATTCCTGGATCGCACGGCAGACATATTGCCTGCTGGAGCTCCTGCACTAATCCTGCATGCCATGCAAGGCTTGCAGAATCCGGGGGCCAGTTATTAAATAGTGGGGATATGAACTGCAAGCTAGATGATATTACAGGTGCATACATTCTTAGTTCCATAGGTTCATAGGTAAGTACTAGGCTAGCTGCCCTTACAGGCCATTTCAAGCCTTCATCATTTTCTCTTTTGATGCTCAAATTAACTTATGCCATTAGGTTACACATTGGCCTTAACTATCTTATAGACAATAATTATATATTACCCCTAATGAGAATAACTGTGATCATACCATACATAATTTGAGGGGACCCAGGTATGGTATAAAGCCTTCTGGAGCTGCCACTGTCCATCAGTAGTACAGAGGGCAGTTCTGGGGTAAATTCTCTGTTCCCTATCCATAGATCAAAGTTGTACCTGAATATAGACAGTAATGAGCTCTGTTTTATGTTGAGGGGGAGCAGTGGTATCTTCTGTGTGATATATCTGACCTTCCAATCTTTTCTGTTGATGTTGCAGACGAGGTTTAAATCCCTAGACTGAGTATTTCTGATGCCATTTGACTTGCTGATGTGCATTAAATCCATCAGCAGCATGTCAGAGGATGCCTTGCATGCCAGACACAGGTCTCCTATAGGATACAGAGTAGTGTGACAGATCTCTGAGTCGGTCCATGTAGGATATATTCTTTAGAACTTGTATCCTTTTAGTAGGGTATCTCTATGGCATTTCAGTTTTGCATGTGTCTGGGCAGATGCATGCCAAAGGAGGTATTATACTCAATTATACTCAATAAGTGGTCTAGTGAGGGTTGCGTAAAGGGGGGCAATGACATCTCTAGATATAGACTTAACTGCTTCATTTATAAGCTTTACTTGCCTTGCTTTTACAGCACAGTGGTGCAGCAGTAATGTTGTTGCCTTACAACAAGAGGTTCTCTGGTTCAATTCTCGGCTGGAGTGCCTTCTGTGTGGAGTCAGCATGTCCTCCCTGCATTCATGTGAGTTTCCTCCAGGTCCTCCAGTTTCCTCTTATGTTACAAAGACATGCATTTGGACTGTTTCTCCTCAGGCCTTCTACTGGAAATTGGCTTCATTCCAAGTCAGCCTTTCTTGGTAAACAAATGTTAAATAAATAAAATAAAGCTGTACAATATACAAGGAATTTCTTATTGCAGTGGACACGTTCATCAAAAGTTATGTCATTGTCCACATAAGTTCCCAAATCCCGAACAACTCGGTCAAATCTTAGAGGTGTATTGTCAATGTGGTAGTTCCCTGGAATATATGACTTCCCAAAGGATACAATAACTTAATTTTAGTATTTAGTTTCAGTCCATGATTTTTGCACCAGTTATTTGGGATAAAGATTCCTGCACTATGGCCAAGTCATTTGGGGATTCAATGACTGATCCTTGCTTGCACTCATGTGCAAACTTAGTTAGACAAAGCCTTTTGGTATTTGCTTTTACAGAGAAGTAGTTACCAAACAAGGAGATGTCTCATTATTGAACATTGGGGGACTCCACTTGTGACTAATCTCTTTGCGGAGAGAGCTTCCTTTATTTTGATCTCCTCTATCATATCCATGCCTGGAAGTTGTATAAAACAACTTAAATATACGCACAGTTTGGGAAATGTAGCTAAACCCCACAGTAACAGAACAAAGACATTCATATTCAAAGCTACAAACAAGTTCTGTAGAACATCCTGGGAAAAGAACTGGATGACGATGAAGATGCTTTCTTCTTCTTGTAAAAAAAGAACGTCTGCTCTACTACCATTGAATCGTCATTAAAAATGATGAGTAACCCATATAAGACTACAACAGCCCTAACTCTGAATTATTACTCGGAAACAACCATATTTAATATGCTGTCCCCCCTGCAGATGTATCAGATCTTTTGTTAATCTTCTTAATGAATTAGCCACTCATATTAAAATAAAAACTGTGTTTTGCTGCTAGGTGGTTTTTCAAAATCAACTGATTAAGCCCTATCAAAAATTATATCACTTGTTACATCTGTGACATTGGATTGACTATGTCAGGTACGTATGCTCTGTAACTATTTGTGATTTCCTGATTTAAAGTTTGTATATTTAACGTTGCTCTTTTGTCTTTTGTTGATGTCATTGCAGTGCTCTTTTACTTTAATTCCAAAGAGATTAACTGCATCTGGAGCTGAGAAGCACCATTTTTATTTAAAGTAAGGTGAACAAGATGCGGTTTAATTTGTGAGAAATGACAGTTAAGGCTGCTCTGTAAGTATTTGTTTTGGCTTTCCCTTACTGTCCTGTTCCTGTTACCTTCTTAACCCAGTTAGTCCTGAATTGTCCACCTGTTATGTAACCTTGTCTTTAAAAGCCTTTTCCAGTCCTAGATTATCTGCTTGTATTAATGAACGCTACAAGATCCAATTGGGAATGCCCTCCTTTAGACTGAGTGAACTTCAATTACCATTCATATATTCCCACCTATTAGGTTTACACACTGCAACATCTACAACATTAACTTTCTTTCTAACTTAATTCTTTAAAAATGATCTGTCCTAGTTTACTGTCATGCAAAAAGAGTAAAAAAAGTTTAGGTGACAAAACACACACACACACACACACACACACACACACACACACACACACACACACACACACACACACACACACACACACACACACACACACACACACACAAGCACCCCCCTCCCACATTTTATATATGAGTATTTCATGAATTTCATGAAATGTCGACTAACCCAAAAACCAACCATCATACAGTCAATAACAAATGATTGACTAATTCTGCAGTTAGAACAGAGTTAATGAACTGCATCCTGTGATATAGGGATTAATTCTCTCAGCATTCCTTTGAAAATTGTGTGACCTTGAGCAAGTCACTTAACTAGGCAGTGCTTTGGGGTAATTGGGAAATTGGGACAGGCTCCACAATGGCGTCCAGAACTACATACCTAGTAACTGCTTATGAACCCATAACTACAACAATATCAACATCTGCACTTGTATACCTATATTCAGTTGTAAATGTAAAGCTCATACCTATACATTATCAACTGGAACATTAAAAGTACACGCAAGGAAACACAGAAAGAAAGAAAGAAGCAAAACAAAACAGTATAGCCTACAACATGAGAATAGCCCTCCTGTACAAATAGATAAAAGACAGAAAGAAAATAAGAAACATGCATTTCCATTAAGAAATCCATACTATATTCCCTGTGATGTAGGCTTTGCCCCTATAACCCCTTATTGTCCCCCAGATTTACTATCCTTCTGTGCAGGACAAGCTTAGGCCCCCAACTATTTTAAATATTTTGAACTATATACATGGATACTTGCAATTCCAATAAATTACTCTTTTCTGAACATAATATATATCCAAACTATGTGAGGGGTGGTGGCCCCCCCTTATTATATATATACTAACTACAGGGTCGCACTACAGTGGGGAAAAGGTCATATATAACTTTCAGTGAAATGTGTTTCAGTGAATTGTGCTTTCAGTGAATTGAGCTTTTAGTGATTTGTGCACAGTCATTTGAGTTTCAGTGAAATGTGCTTTCAGTGAATAGTCCTAGACCCATATATATATATATATATATATATATATATATATATATATATATATATATATATTTGGGTCTACCAGAAAACACCGACATGCAAAAACAACGACAATGAGATAACCGACACCAGAAAACCAAAAGTTCAAAAACACGAAACTTCACATGCACGACAAACCACAATCCTGACAATCAACAAAACAAAACAAATACCTTTTCCGTAAAATACACACACAACACAAACACACCAAAAACCTTACAAACCTACACTAAACCTTGCATACACAACTATCTATGCACTAATCTTAACCCAAACCCTAACCCTAAGGTCCGTCACTATCGCATACTCACCTAACCCGCGCCCTAACCCTAACTCACTTAACCCACCCCTAACCCTAAAGTCTGTCACTATCACACACTTACCTTACCCGCACCCTAACACTAACTCACTTAACTTGCCCCTAACCTTAAAGTCTGTCACTATCGCACACTTACCTTACCCGCACCCTGACCCTAACGTCCTTCACTATCACACACTTACCTGAACATGTCGGTGTTCTCAACATCGGGATTTTCAATTGTTGGTCATCTTCGTTGTCGATCTTCTGGTGTTGGTTATCTCGTTGTCGGCGTTGTCAGCATTCGGTGTTTTCAGGCAGACCCATATATATATATATATATATATATATATATATATATATATATATATATATATAGGTATTTTGCCAAGCAGAGATTTATATTATAATTTCTTACCATTACAATATTATGTACATTTTTTTCAAAATTTGTTGGACAATTATTTTTTTACTTTGTAAAAACTAACAATGTGGCATTATAAAGTTAGCAATTTGGAGAATATTTTGAGATCTGTAATGCTATTGTCTTCTAGGCAATAAAGTATATAATTTTAGAATACTGTCATTAGTGTGTCACAGTTACCAGCTTTCTCTTTAATATCTGTTCTTGCCTTATTGTATTGTATTTTATTGTTCAAATTATAGCTGAAATTTCATAGGTCTTGTATGGAGCTAGCCACTGCAAAATGAACAGCATGGAGCAGTCAACAAAACAGCATCTATTTTTGTTTCAGCATGACTTGACACTGATTATACGTCTGCTGCTGTAGTTCCTCCAGCTGTGACACTTTATGTTTTAAACAGAATCACTTCAAGGCACTGTATTATAGGTATAATAAGGAAATAGACTTGCTCATGGAACAGAATATTCAGTCCATGCTCTATGAACAGTGTTCCTTGATGAATACTTCACTGCAATAGATGTAAGGTCACAGTTTGCAGACATTTCAAAGGGTCTAAATATGGTTATTCTTCCCTCCTCATTCTCTGGTCAGTAAAGGAAAAAATTAATTTCCAGTAATGGATGCATATTTATTCATTTGATTTCCACTGTTTGCTTTCTGCAGTAATGAGAGCCGGTTTGTGCAATTTGCCAGAATATGTCTTATTAGAATCACTGTCTGTGGCTAATGTAACTTAGAGACACCAGTCATCAATCTTCACCTCCTCCCTGAAGCATCTTGATTGCACATTTCTTGTATTCCCATCTTCTTGGTAATTTGATGTCTCTATTTACAGAGATGTCGATTTCCGTCTGTTTTATACAATGAATCATTATTTGCTCAATGACATTTCAAGCAAGATCTGGAATGTATATTAGAGACATTACATAGTTGCAGTATTATTTTCTGTTTTTAAATTATCTTATTATATTCCGTTCTGAACCATTATTTTATACAATGCAAGGAAAGCTTTTGTTAACATTTACTAAAAATGTTCAGTATCTTGATGGAATAACTGGAAAGAAATTTCTGCATTCAAAACACTAACATCAGTGGAAGGCTAGCACTTTGATAGTTAATATACAATAAAATATAGCATAGTAGGGAAGATAGTAGTTCAGACTCCATTATCTGACCTAAAAAAATATATCGAGCACTATAATAATCCATCAGGTTTCTAAATTAGAAGGTAAAACAAGCCAAAGTCACCATTTGGAATAGTGTATCTATGTTTGTTTTTTAGGGAATTTGGTATTCCAATGGGCACTTCTCATTACTGCACAACAGGCTTTAAGTCATCTTAAAATAAGGTACGTAAATTTATAGGACACTGTCATTACTCAGGACACCATTATATGGAACTTTCTAATGTCTTATCCACAGCAGGAAAAGTTTACATTGCATCCTTCTCCCTTCTTTACAAAGCACTTTATCTGAAGCACTGTTCCATCTGGTTATATATCCTCAAGCATAACCTTCATCTCTAAGTCTGCACTCATCTACCTCTAGTCTTAGTGCCTCATTAAGCACTAAAACACTTCACCAAAGACATGTGACTCTGGGGTGCTAAACAACTGAGTTGTTTTCCTCTGACTATACAGAGCAGTCTGACTACCCACCACCAGGCAAACACTGTATGTAGCTGTATGTAGTGGGTTATACTTCACATTTAGTTTCTTGATTAGAATCTATATCATCTGCAACTTTTGAGTCTGTAAGTCCATTAACTGCATGATGTCTAATGTCTAACACTAAAATACGGGCTGTTTTTCTTCATCTTGCTCTGTCATCAGTAAGACCAGTTGTGCCCAATGGCTTTATCAGTTAAAAGGTTGAGTCGCTATAAAGAGCTCTATTGAACACCTTAAGTGAGTCACATAATTCCCATCTAAATACAAATAATTGCAAAAGAAAGCATACATACTTACTCATGTAGTACATGAGTTGACACTTATTCATGAAATGTGTTATTGCTGAGATTTGAAACTGATTCTTTTTTGCACTTGCTATAGTATTTGAATCATCACAGAAGGTTTACATGCTTCCTCGTTGTATACAAATGATTTCAGACAGTTCTTCTTCACAATAAGCTAATCATCAGCAATATTAGGAAAATCTTCAGGTTTATAGATTCATAGGTAAGTACTAGGCTAGCTGCCCTTACCAGCCATTTTAAGTGTAACCAATTTCCCCTTCAACGGTGAGAATCAAATACTATACCCTATGTCTGTGAGGTAAACACCTTAACCATTATACCAACCTCCAACCCTTTATACCAGTCCCAACCTTTTATTTTCTTTTATTTCTTCTTTTGTGAATGCTGAAGTGATCCTACAATTTTTTTTTTATTTGGCAGCACAATGTTCCTTTGAGGTTATTACCAGACTCACTTTATGCATTTTACCTTGTTTATAATAAATTACTGAATAAATTTGCTGCCATGACCACTTTCAATTAGAATTGGCGCATCCTTTGAGAAAATAAAAAGAACTGAATTGTCTAATTTTTCAGTTGGGTAGCATCAGCTGTAAGCCCCTCACTCTTCTGCTGATATCTCATTCGCCCATACTTTTACACTTATGTCGGGAGCCCGGCTAAGCTGTTTAACCTTATGAGGAGTCTGTGTTCAGCTCATACTGAAAGGCCTCACCACCGTAATTCTCAAGTAGCCATATTCTGAATTCAAAATCTACTCTTGGTCTATTAAATAGGATTATATGATTGCAAATCATTGTTCCTACTCCTCAATTTCCTCTGAGCTGAGAAAACAAAATTTAGTCCACAAATCAGATTGATTTTTGTTTAACCCGTTTATACATTTCTCTCTCTCTCGTCCAAAATCAAAACTTGTCATATATGATAAATGTAGCATTTAACAGAGCCCTGAATCCTAGTTGTACATTTTGCATAGACAAATAGATATAATTACACTTTCAAAGAAAAGCAGATAAAAGTCACCACATTGCGCTTACTACTCTGTTTTATAACTGTTAAAAATGACCTTACTTAACTGTACATCAGAGAAGCTGGTTATTGCTTTATACCTGTTTGCAATTGTTTTGCTTATCTATATGTCAGTCATGTTGGTTATCGTTACTGTTTCAGCTAAGGTAGAAAATGCACACATTCAAAGCTATCCCCTGGCCACATTCTTGTATTATATTGGGAATTTGGTATTATAATAAGCATCATTTAATCACTGTGCTTAGGCGTGATAGTGGCTTAGATTTCAGTGAGCCAACATTCATTAATTTGTTCATTTATTGTCAAAAGGTAGTACAACATTTAAATACATCCATAAATCATTGCCATTAGGTTGCTTTTTTGTTTTCAAAGAACTAGTGTATTTAACTCCTGAGACTCCCTACCTAATAAATTACTAGTTGACTGAGACGTAATGCCAGGATCCAGAAAAAATATTATCTTGAAACAATTAGGGCTTCTATGGAAATTGATAATAGCACCGTGGGGATGAAATATTATTCAGAAAAATAAAATAGATGCATTCAGCAAAATCTCCTTAGTGGCTCATTAGAATGTCCCTTACTTGTGCACTGCCCAGTTAGAAATAACCAAACCAGTTAAATCCCTACCAGCTCATGAAATCCTGTTGCATATATACAGACATCACACACACACACACACACACACACACACACACACACACACACACACACACACACACACACACACATACAGACACACACACACACACACACACACACACACACACACACACACACACACACACACACACACACACACAGCTTTGAAGTACTTACCTTCCGTGAAGTTAACACCCCTGCTAGTGCTATGTGTACATTTTTATCACTTTGCTCCATAAGTAGCATGGTAGAGTTTTATTTATTTTTTGAGTTGCTTAACTATGCTATTCTATTGCAGGAAAATGTTCATGGAAAGCAGATGTCTAATTTGCATTAGTTGTACAACCACTCTGCCAAATTTGCGTTTGGCTTTTTCCAGCACAGTTACTGTAGTGCAGCAAGCTGGAACCTTTGTTACTACTGCAATGTTACGATGTTCTTTGAATTGCTTCTACATAATGCACTGAAAAATACTGCTTGAAGTAAAAATATGCTGCATTATATATATGTCTAAATCCCGTAGATACTTCTTGTTATTTCTGTGTTTACTCCATTTCAGCCTAAAATAGCACAGTAATATATTTTCTCTCCCTGAGATTGACTTGTATGCAGTTGAGGACAACCTGCATTTTTTCATTTACACTTTGCTTTGTTATTCTAGTTCATGCAGTGTCTCACTTTAACATTATCTTTATTGTCTTTTACTCATGTCCAAGACTATGCTCTTCCATATTCCACATATTTTACACAACTTTGTTTCCCCATTTTAGTCAGCCTGTATGTTTTAGCTGTATTGTATATATGCCTGCTTCTTTGCCTACTGCTGTCCAACTTCCTGTCCAAATGGAATTTATAAAGTGACAGACAATGGTCCTTGCAGTTCAAGTTATTTTTCAATATACGATTTCCATGAGTAGAACGCATGTCAAAACATGGACCATTCATAACAAATATAGTCTTAATAGTCTAGTATAATCAGGAAAATGTTCTGCCGTGATAGAACAGCAGGTCCATAAAATCCGAAAAAAAAATTATGATGCTATAGTATGTGTAGTGGACTGTTCAGACTATGGATAATGTTGCTGTGGTATGTGCAGTGGATTGTTCAGTCCATGGTTTATGATGCTGGAGTATATATAGTGGCTTGCTCAGGCCATGGATTATGATGCTGAAGTATGTGTATTGGATTGCTCAGCCCATGGATTATGATGCTGGAGTATAGGTAGTAGATTGCTCAAATAATAGATTATGATGCTGGAGTACATGTAGTGGATTGATAAAAACATGGATTATGATGCTGACATATGTGCAATGGATTGTTCAGATCAATGATTATGATGATGTATTATGTGTAGTGGACTGCTCAGTCCATGGATTATGATGCTGGAGTATATGTAACACAATTCTCAGTCTATGGATAATGATGTATTATGTGAATTGGATTGCTCAGACCATGGATTAGGATGCTGGAGTATAGGTTACGTATTGTGCAGCCCATGGATTATGATGCTGGAATACAGGTTGTGCATTGCTCAATTGATGGATTATGATGCTGGAGTATATGTATTGGATTGCTCAAACCATGGATTATGATGCTGAGGTATGTGTAGTGGGGTTGCTTAGACTATGGATTATGATGTATTAGTGTATGTGGTGTGTTGCTCAGATCATGGATTATGATGCTGGAGTATAGGTCGTATATTGCTCAGCCCATAGACTATGATGCTGGAGTAAATGTTGTTTATTGCTCAGCCCATGGATTATGATGTTGAGGTATGTGCAGCAGATTGCTCAGACCATGGATTATGATGTTGGAGCATTGGCTGTGTAGTACACTGACCATGGATTATGATGCTGGAGTACAGGTGGTGGATTGCTCAGATCATGGATATGATGGAGGAGTATATGTAGTAGATTGCTGAAGCCATGGATTATGATGCTGAGGATTTTGTAGTAGATTGTTCAGACAATGGATCATGATGCTGGAGTATATGTAGTGAATTGCTCAGACCACGGATTATGATGCTGGAGTATATGCAGTGGATTAGTCTGACCATGGATTATGATGCTGAGGTATGTGTAGTGGATTGCTCAGACTATGGATCATGATGTTGTAGTATGTGTAATGTATTGCTCAGACCATGGATTATTATGTTGGAGTATAGGCTGAGTATTGCTCAAGCCATGAATTATAATAGTGGAGTATAGGTAATGGATTGCTCAGATCCTGGAAATGATGCTGGAGTACATATAGTGAATTGTGCAAACCATGGATTATGATGCTGAGGATTGTGTA